>NC_139709.1:40074491-40319491 GCF_964188405.1 Protomyctophum parallelum | reverse complement strand
AATTTTTTTGAAAAAAAAATTTGAAAATACTTTTTTGAAAATACTTTTTTGAAAATACTTTTGAAAATACTTTTTTGAAAATACTTTTTCATCTCTATCTGGATCTATCTGTGTAAAGGCCATCCAATTGCACAAATAGCAGACCTACAAGCCCACAAGGTATCGCAGAGCAACTCATTGAGATCTTGTAACTTTAATTTCAGCCCTGTAATTAAGCCCTTATATGTCTCAGCTGTGGAAGTGTAAAAGACAAACAAGTGGCGCGCAACTTGATCTCTTATTTTACAATGGTTCTGAATGGGGGGAAACTATGCCCGAACAAATTGCTCTATCGCAAAAAGTAAAAGTCGAATGCAAATAATTCTTTCGCTGTGAGTGGCCTGAGATATTGAGGTACACCATGTGCGATTGTGGTGTTGGTACGATCGGAAATGTGGTTATAAGAGCGAGTTAAGAATTGTCATCGCGATAATTTCCTCGTAAGGATTTTACTATGGAGGTCAATGAGCAGATTGACTGTATTTGTGTCACTTAAAAGGCCGTAGTTCACATTCTGTATGTCTCTGTGTTTCGGTGGTCACATTGTGTGAAAGAGGACATGTGTGGCTACAAAATGACCAAAGGACATGCGTGTAAAGTGAATATCTTGGCCGGGACGGCAATTTGTTTGGTAAATTTTCAAGGAAAGATTTTCTGTTTGTACACTCTAGTGAAAGAAGCCCTGCACTCTAACTTGGCACTAATTAGGCGAAACGGCCTGCGATTGAACTGCGATTTCGGAAAAACCGTTTAACGTATTCGAATACGGTTTGAACCACGAAAAAGTCCAGAGTCGTGTGAGCTTTCTAAAGTTTAAATCACGTTTCTACGACAAAGTATGCCAGAGTAATGAGGCTGCAAAAGTGAGGTTGATTTAGAGATAAATCCCATACATTGTCAATGGGAGGAAAAAACTATAAATAAAGTTAAATATTTTAAAAAGTATAAACTTTTTCAAAACAACTTTTTCACCAATTAAAGTTCAAAGATAGATGAACATTATAAAGTTTGAATGAAGTTTCAAAGTGAAAGTATGACGGAGTAATAAGAGCTCAAAAAAGTTAACTGTGAAAAATGGGACCTTTCTTCCATCGACTCTCACTATAAAGAATGTAAAAAAAAGTTAAAAAGTTAAAAAGTATAAAAAGTATAAAACTTTGTAAAAATTCTAATTGGAGCATAAATAACTGCAAAGAGCTGAACAGTTTGAAGTTTGAACTAAATTTCTAGCATAAAGTATGTGGAAGTAGTAGGAAACCGAAAAAAAGGCGGAAATTGGAATAATAATAATAACGATAATAACTAGAAAGCAGTTCCTGTAGAAACTGCGTGGGCTCGCGTAAAATGCTTTGTATAAAGTTATTGCCGTGTCAAGTTTGAAACTCGGGGAGTAATGGTGTTACCATTGGTGTTCTAAATCTATAATCAAAATTTCGGGACTGTAGCATATTGTAAAGAAAAGTAGAAAATGCATTAAAGCTGAAGTAAAAGTTAAAAAAAGTATGAAAATGTGTAAAAACTATAGTTTAAGCAGAATAAAGTATGTGGAAGTTGTAGAAGTGTTTTTAAAGTTTTTCTTTAAATGTAAAAAAAAAAAAAAAATCTAAAAAATTGAAGTTTTTTCTTTTTAAGTAAAAAAGAAAAAATTTTTTTTTAAGTTTTCATTTTTTTCATTTTTTTCAATTTTTTTCAATTTTTTCATTTTTTTCAATTTTTTTTCATTTTTTTTCATTTTTTTCATTTTTTAAATTTTTTTAATTTTTTTTAATTTTTTTATTTTTTTTTAATTTTTTTAATTTTTTTTAATTTTTTTAATTTTTTTGAAAAAAAAATTTGAAAATACTTTTTTGAAAATACTTTTTTGAAAATACTTTTGAAAATACTTTTTTGAAAATACTTTTTCATCTCTATCTGGATCTATCTGTGTAAAGGCCATCCAATTGCACAAATAGCAGACCTACAAGCCCACAAGGTATCGCAGAGCAACTCATTGAGATCTTGTAACTTTAATTTCAGCCCTGTAATTAAGCCCTTATATGTCTCAGCTGTGGAAGTGTAAAAGACAAACAAGTGGCGCGCAACTTGATCTCTTATTTTACAATGGTTCTGAATGGGGGGAAACTATGCCCGAACAAATTGCTCTATCGCAAAAAGTAAAAGTCGAATGCAAATAATTCTTTCGCTGTGAGTGGCCTGAGATATTGAGGTACACCATGTGCGATTGTGGTGTTGGTACGATCGAAAATGTGGTTATAAGAGCGAGTTAAGAATTGTCATCGCGATAATTTCCTCGTAAGGATTTTACTATGGAGGTCAATGAGCAGATTGACTGTATTTGTGTCACTTAAAAGGCCGTAGTTCACATTCTGTATGTCTCTGTGTTTTGGTGGTCACATTGTGTGAAAGAGGACATGTGTGGCTACAAAATGACCAAAGGACATGCGTGTAAAGTGAATACTTTGGCCGGGACGGCAATTTGTTTGGTAAATTTTCAAGGAAAGATTTTCTGTTTGTACACTCTAGTGAAAGAAGCCCTGCACTCTAACTTGGCACTAATTAGGCGAAACGGCCTGCGATTGAACTGCGATTTCGGAAAAACCGTTTAACGTATTCGAATACGGTTTGAACCACGAAAAAGTCCAGAGTCGTGTGAGCTTTCTAAAGTTTAAATCACGTTTCTACGACAAAGTATGCCAGAGTAATGAGGCTGCAAAAGTGAGGTTGATTTAGAGATAAATCCCATACATTGTCAATGGGAGGAAAAAACTATAAATAAAGTTAAATATTTTAAAAAGTATAAACTTTTTCAAAACAACTTTTTCACCAATTAAAGTTCAAAGATAGATGAACATTATAAAGTTTGAATGAAGTTTCAAAGTGAAAGTATGACGGAGTAATAAGAGCTCAAAAAAGTTAACTGTGAAAAATGGGACCTTTCTTCCATCGACTCTCACTATAAAGAATGTAAAAAAAAGTTAAAAAGTTAAAAAGTATAAAAAGTATAAAACTTTGTAAAAATTCTAATTGGAGCATAAATAACTGCAAAGAGCTGAACAGTTTGAAGTTTGAACTAAATTTCTAGCATAAAGTATGTGGAAGTAGTTAGGTGCCAAAAAAACGGCGGAATAAAGAATAAGCGGAACTAGAAAGCAGTTCCTGTAGAAACTGCGTGGGCTCGCGTAAAATGCTTTGTATAAAGTTATTGCCGTGTCAAGTTTGAAACTCGGGGAGTAATGGTTTTACCATTGGTGTTCTAAATCTATAATCAAAATTTCGGGACTGTAGCATATTGTAAAGAAAAGTAGAAAATGCATTAAAGCTGAAGTAAAAGTTAAAAAAAGTATGAAAATGTGTAAAAACTATAGTTTAAGCAGAATAAAGTATGTGGAAGTTGTAGAAGTGTTTTTAAAGTTTTTCTTTAAATGTAAAAAAAAAAAAAAAAATCTAAAAAATTGAAGTTTTTTCTTTTTAAGTAAAAAAGATTTTTTTTTTTTTTAAGTTTTCATTTTTTTCATTTTTTTTCATTTTTTTCAATTTTTTCATTTTTTTCAATTTTTTTCATTTTTTTTCATTTTTTTAATTTTTTTAATTTTTTTTAATTTTTTTAATTTTTTTTAATTTTTTTAATTTTTTTTTATTTTTTTAATTTTTTATTTTTTTTTTATTTTTTTTAATTTTTTTTAAAATATTTTTTGAAAATACTTTTTTGAAAATACTTTTTTGAAAATGCTTTTTTGAAAATACTTTTGAAAATACTTTTTTGAAAATACTTTTTCATCTCTATCTGATCTATCTGTGTAAAGGCCATCCAATTGCACAAATAGCAGACCTACAAGCCCACAAGGTATCGCAGAGCAACTCATTGAGATCTTGTAACTTTAATTTCAGCCCTGTAAGCCCTTATATGTCTCAGCTGTGGAAGTGTAAAAGACAAACAAGTGGCGCGCAACTTGATCTCTTATTTTACAATGGTTCTGAATGGGGGGAAACTATGCCCGAACAAATTGCTCTATCGCAAAAAGTAAAAGTCGAATGCAAATAATTCTTTCGCTGTGAGTGGCCTGAGATATTGAGGTACACCATGTGCGATTGTGGTGTTGGTACGATCGAAAATGTGGTTATAAGAGCGAGTTAAGAATTGTCATCGCGATAATTTCCTCGTAAGGATTTTACAATGGAGGTCAATGAGCAGATTGACTGTATTTGTGTCACTTAAAAGGCCGTAGTTCACATTCTGTATGTCTCTGTGTTTTGGTGGTCACATTGTGTGAAAGAGGACATGTGTGGCTACAAAATGACCAAAGGACATGCGTGTAAAGTGAATATCTTGGCCGGGACGGCAATTTGTTTGGTAAATTTTCAAGGAAAGATTTTCTGTTCTACGCACTCTAGTGAAAAAAGCCCGCACTCTAAGTTGGCACTAATTAGGCGAAACGGCCTGCGATTGAACTGCGATTTCGGAAAAACCGTTTAACGTATTCGAATACGGTTTGAACCACGACAAAGTCCAGAGTCGTGTGAGCTTTCTAAAGTTTAAATCACGTTTCTACGACAAAGTATGCCAGAGTAATGAGGCTGCAAAAGTGAGGTTGATTTAGAGATAAATCCCATACATTGTCGATGGGAGGAAAAAACTATAAATAAAGTTAAATATTTTAAAAAGTATAAACTTTTTCAAAACAAGTTTTTCACCAATGAAAGTTCAAAGATAGATGAACATTATAAAGTTTGAATGAAGTTTCAAAGTGAAAGTATGACGGAGTAATAAGAGCTCAAAAAAGTTAACTGTGAAAAATGGGACCTTTCTTCCATCGACTCTCACTATAAAGAATGTAAAAAAAAGTTAAAAAGTTAAAAAGTATAAAAAGTATAAAACTTTGTAAAAATTCTAATTGGAGCATAAATAACTGCAAAGAGCTGAACAGTTTGAAGTTTGAACAAAATTTCTAGCATAAAGTATGTGGAAGTAGTTAGGTGCCAAAAAAAAGGGCGGAATAAAGAAACATAAGAATAATAAATATAGGCTGCCAATAACTAGTGTGTGCTCGCTGTGGCGAGCCCACAATAATAATAACTAGAAAGCAGTTCCTGTAGAAACTGCGTGGGCTCGCGTAAAATGCTTTGTATAAAGTTATTGCCGTGTCAAGTTTGAAACTCGGGGACCGGAGTAATGGTGTTACCATTGGTGGTCTAAGTCCATAATCAAAATTTCTGGACTGTAACATATTGTAAAGAAAAGTAGAAAATGTATTAAAGCTGAAGTAAAAGTTAAAAAAGTATGAACATTTGTAAAAACTATAGTTTAAGCATAAATAACTGCATAAAGCGGAAATAAAGTATGTGGAAGTAGTATGATGCCCAAAAAGGGGCAGAATAAAGTAAGTAAAGTATTACTGTCTACTAATGATTTGTAATGTATGAATAATGCTTTACAATGTATTCTTGATGAATCAAGAAAAGGTAAAAAAGAAAAAAAATAGTCAATCCAATGGAGTATACATATAAAAGCATTCATGAGCTTAACAGAAATAGCATACTTTTACATGTAAAAAGAAGGTTCAAATAGCATATAGGCCTATCTTTAAAAGCATAAACACAATGATTATTGATAATGGTCTAAGATATTTCTTAAAAAAAATATTAAGATAAAAAATATTAAGTTCTTTATTATTATTTTTTTCCTTTTAAGTTTAAAAAAAAGTTAAAGTTTTAATTTTTTAATGTTTTTCATTTTTTTAAATTTTTTAATTTTTTAATCATGCTAATGCTAACATGCTAATGCTAACATGCTAACATGCTAATGCTAACATGCTAACATGCTAATGCTATCATGCTAACATGCTAATGCTATCATGCTAATGCTAACATGCTAATGCTAACATGCTAATGCTAACATGCTAATGCTAACATGCTAACATGCTAATGCTAACATGCTAATGCTATCATGCTAACATGCTAATGCTAACATGCTAACATGCTAATGCTAACATGCTAATGCTAACATGCTAACATGCTAACATGCTAATGCTATCATGCTAACATGCTAACATGTTAATGCTAACATGCTAACATGCTAATGCTAACATGCTAATGCTATCATGCTAACATGCTAATGCTAACATGCTAACATGCTAATGCTAACATGCTAATGCTAACATGCTAACATGCTAATGATAACATGCTAATGCTATCATGCTAACATGCTAATGCTAACATGCTAACATGCTAATGCTAACATGCTAACATGCTAATGCTAACATGCTAACATGCTAACATGCTAATGCTATCATGCTAACATGCTAACATGCTAATGTTAACATGCTAATGCTAACATGCTAATGCTAACATGCTAACATGCTAATGCTAACATGCTAATGCTAACATGCTAACATGCTAATGCTATCATGCTAACATGCTAACATGCTAATGTCAACATGCTAATGCTAACATGCTAACATGCTAATGCTATCATGCTAACATGCTAATGCTATCATGCTAATGCTAACATGCTAACATGCTAACATGCTAATGCTAACATGCTAATTTTTAAGTTTTCATGTTTTTCATTTTTTTCAATTTTTTTCAATTTTTCAATTTTTTTTAATTTTTTTAATTTTTTTTAATTTTTTTTAATTTTTTTAAAGTTTTTTTAATTTTTTTTTTTTTTTTTTATTTTTTTTGAAAATATTTTTTTATAAACGTGTGTGTGTGTGCGTGCGTGCGTGCGTGCGTGCGTGCGTGCGTGCGTGCGTGCACTTGCGAGAGCTGTGTAAAGGCCATCCAATTGCACAAATAGCAGACCTACAAGCCCACAAGGTATCGCAGAGCAACTCATTGAGATCTTGTAACTTTAATTTCAGCCCTGTAATTAAGCTCTTATATGTCTCAGCTGTGGAAGTGTAAAAGACAAACAAGTGGCGCGCAACTTGAAGGTCTTGATCTTGAATGGTCTTGAATGGGGGGAAACTATGCCCGAACAAATTGCTCTATCGCAAAAAGTAAAAGTCGAATGCAAATAATTCTTTCGCTGTGAGTGGCCTGAGATATTGAGGTACACCATGTGCGATTGTGGTGTTGGTACGATCGAAAATGTGGTTATAAGAGCGAGTTAAGAATTGTCATCGCAATAATTTCCTCGTAAGATTTCTACAATGGATGTCAATGAGCAGATTGACTGTATTTGTGTCACTTAAAAGGCCGTAGTTCACATTCTGTATGTCTCTGTGTTTTGGTGGTCACATTGTGTGAAAGAGGACATGTGTGGCTACAAAATGACCAAAGGACATGCGTGTAAAGTGAATATCTTGGCCGGGACGGCAATTTGTTTGGTAAATTTTCAAGGAAAGATTTTCTGTTTGTACACTCTAGTGAAAGAAGCCCTGCACTCTAAGTTGGCACTAATTAGGCGAAACGGCCTGCGATTGAACTGCGATTTCGGGAAAACCGTTTAACGTATTCGAATACGGTTTGAACCACGAAAAAGTCCAGAGTCGTGTGAGCTTTCTAAAGTTTAAATCACGTTTCTACGACAAAGTATGCCAGAGTAATGAAGCTGCAAAAGTGAGGTTGATTTAGAGATGAATCCCATACATTGTCAATGGGAGGAAAAAACTATAAATAAAGTTAAATATTTTAAAAAGTATAAACTTTTTCAAAACAACTTTTTCACCAATTAAAGTTCAAAGATAGATGAACATTATAAAGTTTGAATGAAGTTTCAAAGTGAAAGTATGACGGAGTAATAAGAGCTCAAAAACGTTAACTGTGAAAAATGGGACCTTTTTTCCATCGACTCTCACTATAAAGAATGTAAAAAAAAAGTTAAAAAGTTAAAAAGTATAAAAAGTATAAAACTTTGTAAAAATTCTAATTGGAGCATAAATAACTGCAAAGAGCTGAACAGTTTGAAGTTTGAACTAAATTTCTAGTATAAAGTATGCGGAAGTAGTTAGGTACCAAAGAAAAGGGTGGAATAAAGAAACATAAGAAGCGGAATAAATATAGGCTGGCAATAGCTATTGTGTGCTCGCTGTGGCGAGCCCACAACTAGAAAGCAGTTCCTGTAGAAACTGCGTGGGCTCGCGTAAAATGCTTTGTATAAAGTTATTGCCGTGTCAAGTTTGAAACTCGGGGACCGGAGTAATGGTGTTACCATTGGTGGTCTAAGTCCATAATCAAAATTTCTGGACTGTAACATATTGTAAAGAAAAGTAGAAAATGTATTAAAGCTGAAGTAAAAGTTAAAAAAGTATGAACATTTGTAAAAACTATAGTTTAAGCATAAATAACTGCATAAAGCGGAAATAAAGTATGTGGAAGTAGTATGATGCCCAAAAAGGGGCAGAATAAAGTAAGTAAAGTATTACTGTCTACTAATGATTTGTAATGTATGAATAATGCTTTACAATGTATTCTTGATGAATCAAGAAAAGGTAAAAAAGAAAAAAAATAGTCAATCCAATGGAGTATACATATAAAAGCATTCATGAGCTTAACAGAAATAGCATACTTTTACATGTAAAAAGAAGGTTCAAATAGCATATAGGCCTATCTTTAAAAGCATAAACACAATGATTATTGATAATGGTCTAAGATATTTCTTAAAAAAAATATTAAGATAAAAAATATTAAGTTCTTTATTATTATTTTTTTCCTTTTAAGTTTAAAAAAAAGTGAAAGTTTTAATTTTTTAATGTTTTTCATTTTTTTTAATTTTTTAATTTTTTAATCATGCTAATGCTAACATGCTAATGCTAACATGCTAACATGCTAATGCTAACATGCTAATGCTAACATGCTAACATGCTAATGCTAACATGCTAATGCTATCATGCTAACATGCTAATGCTAACATGCTAACATGCTAATGCTAACATGCTAATGCTAACATGCTAACATGCTAACATGCTAATGCTATCATGCTAACATGCTAACATGTTAATGCTAACATGCTAACATGCTAATGCTAACATGCTAATGCTATCATGCTAACATGCTAATGCTAACATGCTAACATGCTAATGCTAACATGCTAATGCTAACATGCTAATGATAACATGCTAATGCTATCATGCTAACATGCTAATGCTAACATGCTAACATGCTAATGCTAACATGCTAACATGCTAATGCTAACATGCTAACATGCTAACATGCTAACATGCTAATGCTATCATGCTAACATGCTAACATGCTAATGTTAACATGCTAATGCTAACATGCTAATGCTAACATGCTAACATGCTAATGCTAACATGCTAATGCTAACATGCTAACATGCTAATGCTATCATGCTAACATGCTAACATGCTAATGTCAACATGCTAATGCTAACATGCTAACATGCTAATGCTATCATGCTAACATGCTAATGCTATCATGCTAATGCTAACATGCTAACATGCTAACATGCTAATGCTAACATGCTAATTTTTTAGTTTTCATGTTTTTCATTTTTTTCAATTTTTCAATTTTTTTTAATTTTTTTAATTTTTTTAATTTTTTTAATTTTTTTAATTTTTTTTAATTTTTTTTAATTTTTTTAAATTTTTCAAAGTTTTTTAAATTTTTTTATTTTTTTTTATTTTTTTTGAAAATATTTTTTTATAAACGTGTGTGTGTGTGCGTGCGTGCGTGCGTGCGTGCGTGCGTGCGTGCACTTGCGAGAGCTGTGTAAAGGCCAGCCAATAGGAAGACAGGGTGTGTGTGTGCGTGCGTACATGCGTGCGTGCGTGCTCTTGCGAGAGCTGTGTAAAGGCCATCCAATTGCACAAATAGCAGACCTACAAGCCCACAAGGTATCGCAGAGCAACTCATTGAGATCTTGTAACTTTAATTTCAGCCCTGTAATTAAGCTCTTATATGTCTCAGCTGTGGAAGTGTAAAAGACAAACAAGTGGCGCGCAACTTGAAGGTCTTGATCTTGAATGGTCTTGAATGGGGGGAAACTATGCCCGAACAAATTGCTCTATCGCAAAAAGTAAAAGTCGAATGCAAATAATTTCTTCGCTGTGAGTGGCCTGAGATATTGAGGTACACCATGTGCGATTGTGGTGTTGGTACGATCGAAAATGTGGTTATAAGAGCGAGTTAAGAATTGTCATCGCGATAATTTCCTCGTAAGATTTCTACAATGGATGTCAATGAGCAGCTTGACTGTATTTGTGTCACTTAAAAGGCCGTAGTTCACATTCTGTATGTCTCTGTGTTTTGGTGGTCACATTGTGTGAAAGAGGACATGTGTGGCTACAAAATGACCAAAGGACATGCGTGTAAAGTGAATATTTTGGCCGGGACGGCAATTTGTTTGGTAAATTTTCAAGGAAAGATTTTCTGTTCTACGCACTCTAGTGAAAAAAGCCCGCACTCTAAGTTGGCACTAATTAGGCGAAACGGCCTGCGATTGAACTGCGATTTCGGAAAAAACGTTTAACGTATTCGAATACGGTTTGAACCACGAAAAAGTCCAGAGTCGTGTGAGCTTTCTAAAGTTTAAATCACGTTTCTACGACAAAGTATGCCAGAGTAATGAGGCTGCAAAAGTGAGGTTGATTTAGAGATAAATCCCATACATTGTCAATGGGAGGAAAAAACTATAAATAAAGTTAAATATTTTAAAAAGTATAAACTTTTTCAAAACAACTTTTTCACCAATTAAAGTTCAAAGATAGATGAATATTATAAAGTTTGAATGAAGTTTCAAAGTGAAAGTATGACGGAGTAATAAGAGCTCAAAAAAGTTAACTGTGAAAAATGGGACCTTTCTTCCATCGACTCTCACTATAAAGAATGTAAAATAAAGTTAAAAAGTTAAAAAGTATAAAAAGTATAAAACTTTGTAAAAATTCTAATTGGAGCATAAATAACTGCAAAGAGCTGAACAGTTTGAAGTTTGAACAAAATTTCTAGCATAAAGTATGTGGAAGTAGTTAGGTGCCAAAAAAAAGGGCGGAATAAAGAAACATAAGAATAACTAGAAAGCAGTTCCTGTAGAAACTGCGTGGGCTCGCGTAAAATGCTTTGTATAAAGTTATTGCCGTGTCAAGTTTGAAACTCGGGGACCGGAGTAATGGTGTTACCATTGGTGTTCTAAATCTATAATCAAAATTTCGGGACTGTAGCATATTGTAAAGAAAAGTAGAAAATGCATTAAAGCTGAAGTAAAAGTTAAAAAAAGTATGAAAATGTGTAAAAACTATAGTTTAAGCAGAATAAAGTATGTGGAAGTTGTAGAAGTGTTTTTAAAGTTTTTCTTTAAATGTAAAAAAAAAAAAAAATCTAAAAAATTGAAGTTGTTTCTTTATAAGTAAAATTTGCTAATGCTATCATGCTAATGCTAACATGCTAATGCTAACATGCTAATGCTAACATGCTAATGCTAACATGCTAATGCTATCATGCTAACATGCAAATGCTAACATGCTAACATGCTAATGCTAACATGCTAACATGCTAACATGCTAATGCTATCATGCTAACATGCTAACATGCTAATGCTAACATGCTAATGCTAACATGCTAACATGCTAATGCTAACATGCTAATGCTATCATGCTAACATGCTAATGCTAACATGCTAACATGCTAATGCTAACATGCTAACATGCTAATGATAACATGCTAATGCTATCATGCTAACATGCTAATGCTAACATGCTAACATGCTAATGCTAACATGCTAACATGCTAATGCTAACATGCTAATGCTATCATGCTAACATGCTAACATGCTAATGTTAACATGCTAATGCTAACATGCTAATGCTAACATGCTAACATGCTAATGCTAACATGCTAACATGCTAATGCTAACATGCTAACATGTTAATGCTAACATGCTAATGCTAACATGCTAACATGCTAATGCTATCATGCTAACATGCTAACATGCTAATGCTAACATGCTAATGCTAACATGCTAACATGCTAATGCTAACATGCTAATGCTATCATGCTAACATGCTAATGCTAACATGCTAACATGCTAATGATAACATGCTAATGCTATCATGCTAACATGCTAACATGCTAACATGCTAATGCTAACATGCTAACATGCTAATGCTAACATGCTAACATGCTAATGCTATCATGCTAACATGCTAACATGCTAATGTTAACATGCTAATGCTAACATGCTAATGCTAACATGCTAACATGCTAATGCTAACATGCTAATGCTAACATGCTAACATGCTAATGCTATCATGCTAACATGCTAACATGCTAATGTCAACATGCTAATGCTAACATGCTAACATGCTAATGCTATCATGCTAACATGCTAATGCTATCATGCTAATGCTAACATGCTAACATGCTAATGCTAACATGATAATTTTTAATTTTTCCATTTTTTTAATTTTTTTAATTTTTTAAATATTTTTAATTTTTTTAATTTTTTTTTAATTTTTTTTAATTTTTTTTAATTTTATTTAATTTTTTTTAATTTTTTTATTTTTTTTCAATTTTTTTGAAAATATTTTTTTATAAACGTGTGTGTGTGTGTGTGTGCGTGCGTGCGTGCGTGTGTGCGTGCGTGCGTGCACTTGCGAGAGCTGTGTAAAGGCCAGCCAATAGGAAGACAGGGTGTGTGTGTGCGTGCATGCGTGCGTGCGTGCTCTTGCGAGAGCTGTGTAAAGGCCATCCAATTGCACAAATAGCAGACCTACAAGCCCACAAGGTATCGCAGAGCAACTCATTGAGATCTTGTAACTTTAATTTCAGCCCTGTAATTAAGCTCTTATATGTCTCAGCTGTGGAAGTGTAAAAGACAAACAAGTGGCGCGCAACTTGAAGGTCTTGATCTTGAATGGTCTTGAATGGGGGGAAACTATGCCCGAACAAATTGCTCTATCGCAAAAAGTAAAAGTCGAATGCAAATAATTTCTTCGCTGTGAGTGGCCTGAGATATTGAGGTACACCATGTGCGATTGTGGTGTTGGTACGATCGAAAATGTGGTTATAAGAGCGAGTTAAGAATTGTCATCGCGATAATTTCCTCGTAAGGATTTTACAATGGAGGTCAATGAGCAGATTGACTGTATTTGTGTCACTTAAAAGGCTGTAGTTCACATTCTGTATGTCTCTGTGTTTTGGTGGTCACATTGTGTGAAAGAGGACATGTGTGGCTACAAAATGACCAAAGGACATGCGTGTAAAGTGAATATCTTGGCCGGGACGGCAATTTGTTTGGTAAATTTTCAAGGAAAGATTTTCTGTTCTACGCACTCTAGTGAAAAAAGCCCGCACTCTAAGTTGGCACTAATTAGGCGAAACGGCCTGCGATTGAACTGCGATTTCGGAAAAAACGTTTAACGTATTCGAATACGGTTTGAACCACGAAAAAGTCCAGAGTCGTGTGAGCTTTCTAAAGTTTAAATCACGTTTCTACGACAAAGTATGCCAGAGTAATGAGGCTGCAAAAGTGAGGTTGATTTAGAGATAAATCCCATACATTGTCAATGGGAGGAAAAAACTATAAATAAAGTTAAATATTTTAAAAAGTATAAACTTTTTCAAAACAACTTTTTCACCAATTAAAGTTCAAAGATAGATGAACATTATAAAGTTTGAATGAAGTTTCAAAGTGAAAGTATGACGGAGTAATAAGAGCTCAAAAAAGTTAACTGTGAAAAATGGGACCTTTCTTCCATCGACTCTCACTATAAAGAATGTAAAAAAAAGTTAAAAAGTTAAAAAGTATAAAAAGTATAAAACTTTGTAAAAATTCTAATTGGAGCATAAATAACTGCAAAGAGCTGAACAGTTTGAAGTTTGAACAAAATTTCTAGCATAAAGTATGTGGAAGTAGTTAGGTGCCAAAAAAAAGGGCGGAATAAAGAAACATAAGAATAATAAATATAGGCTGCCAATAACTATTGTGTGCTCGCTGTGGCGAGCCCACAACTAGAAAGCAGTTCCTGTAGAAACTGCGTGGGCTCGCGTAAAATGCTTTGTATAAAGTTATTGCCGTGTCAAGTTTGAAACTCGGGGAGTAATGGTGTTACCATTGGTGTTCTAAATCTATAATCAAAATTTCGGGACTGTAGCATATTGTAAAGAAAAGTAGAAAATGCATTAAAGCTGAAGTAAAAGTTAAAAAAAGTATGAAAATGTGTAAAAACTATAGTTTAAGCAGAATAAAGTATGTGGAAGTTGTAGAAGTGTTTTTAAAGTTTTTCTTTAAATGTAAAAAAAAAAAAAAAAATCTAAAGAATTGAAGTTTTTTCTTTTTAAGTAAAAAAGAAAAAATTTTTTTTTAAGTTTTCATTTTTTTCATTTTTTTTCATTTTTTTCAAATTTTTTCATTTTTTTCAAATTTTTCATTTTTTTAATTTTTTTTAATTTTTTTTAATTTTTTTAATTTTTTTTAATTTTTTTAATTTTTTTTAATTTTTTTAATTTTTTTTAATTTTTTTTTTGAAAATACTTTTTTGAAAATACTTTTTTGAAAATACTTTTGAAAATACTTTTTTGAAAATACTTTTTCATCTCTATCTGATCTATCTGTGTAAAGGCCATCCAATTGCACAAATAGCAGACCTACAAGCCCACAAGGTATCGCAGAGCAACTCATTGAGATCTTGTAACTTTAATTTCAGCCCTGTAATTAAGCCCTTATATGTCTCAGCTGTGGAAGTGTAAAAGACAAACAAGTGGCGCGCAACTTGATCTCTTATTTTACAATGGTTCTGAATGGGGGGAAACTATGCCCGAACAAATTGCTCTATCGCAAAAAGTAAAAGTCGAATGCAAATAATTCTTTCGCTGTGAGTGGCCTGAGATATTGAGGTACACCATGTGCGATTGTGGTGTTGGTACGATCGAAAATGTGGTTATAAGAGCGAGTTAAGAATTGTCATCGCAATAATTTCCTCGTAAGATTTCTACAATGGATGTCAATGAGCAGATTGACTGTATTTGTGTCACTTAAAAGGCCGTAGTTCACATTCTGTATGTCTCTGTGTTTTGGTGGTCACATTGTGTGAAAGAGGACATGTGTGGCTACAAAATGACCAAAGGACATGCGTGTAAAGTGAATATTTTGGCCGGGACGGCAATTTGTTTGGTAAATTTTCAAGGAAAGATTTTCTGTTCTACGCACTCTAGTGAAAAAAGCCCGCACTCTAAGTTGGCACTAATTAGGCGAAACGGCCTGCGATTGAACTGCGATTTCGGAAAAACCGTTTAACGTATTCGAATACGGTTTGAACCACGAAAAAGTCCAGAGTCGTGTGAGCTTTCTAAAGTTTAAATCACGTTTCTACGACAAAGTATGCCAGAGTAATGAGGCTGCAAAAGTGAGGTTGATTTAGAGATAAATCCCATACATTGTCAATGGGAGGAAAAAACTATAAATAAAGTTAAATATTTTAAAAAGTATAAACTTTTTCAAAACAACTTTTTCACCAATGAAAGTTCAAAGATAGATGAACATTATAAAGTTTGAATGAAGTTTCAAAGTGAAAGTATGACGGAGTAATAAGAGCTCAAAAAAGTTAACTGTGAAAAATGGGACCTTTCTTCCATCGACTCTCACTATAAAGAATGTAAAAAAAAGTTAAAAAGTTAAAAAGTATAAAAAGTATAAAACTTTGTAAAAATTCTAATTGGAGCATAAATAACTGCAAAGAGCTGAACAGTTTGAAGTTTGAACTAAATTTCTAGCATAAAGTATGTGGAAGTAGTTAGGTGCCAAAAAAACGGCGGAATAAAGAATAAGCGGAAGAATAATAACTAGAAAGCAGTTCCTGTAGAAACTGCGTGGGCTCGCGTAAAATGCTTTGTATAAAGTTATTGCCGTGTCAAGTTTGAAACTCGGGGAGTAATGGTTTTACCATTGGTGTTCTAAATCTATAATCAAAATTTCGGGACTGTAGCATATTGTAAAGAAAAGTAGAAAATGCATTAAAGCTGAAGTAAAAGTTAAAAAAAGTATGAAAATGTGTAAAAACTATAGTTTAAGCAGAATAAAGTATGTGGAAGTTGTAGAAGTGTTTTTAAAGTTTTTCTTTAAATGTAAAAAAAAAAAAAAAAATCTAAAAAATTGAAGTTTTTTCTTTTTAAGTAAAAAAGAAAATTTTTTTTTTTAAGTTTTCATTTTTTTCATTTTTTTTCATTTTTTTCAATTTTTTAATTTTTTTTCAATTTTTTTCAATTTTTTCATTTTTTTCATTTTTTTTCATTTTTTTTCATTTTTTTAATTTTTTTTAATTTTTTTAATTTTTTTTAATTTTTTTAATTTTTTTAAATTTTTTAATTTTTTTAATTTTTTTTAAAATATTTTTTGAAAATACTTTTTTGAAAATACTTTTTTGAAAATACTTTTTTGAAAATACTTTTTTGAAAATACTTTTTTGAAAATACTTTTTTGAAAATACTTTTGAAAATACTTTTTTGAAAATACTTTTTCATCTCTATCTGATCTATCTGTGTAAAGGCCATCCAATTGCACAAATAGCAGACCTACAAGCCCACAAGGTATCGCAGAGCAACTCATTGAGATCTTGTAACTTTAATTTCAGCCCTGTAATTAAGCCCTTATATGTCTCAGCTGTGGAAGTGTAAAAGACAAACAAGTGGCGCGCAACTTGATCTCTTATTTTACAATGGTTCTGAATGGGGGGAAACTATGCCCGAACAAATTGCTCTATCGCAAAAAGTAAAAGTCGAATGCAAATAATTCTTTCGCTGTGAGTGGCCTGAGATATTGAGGTACACCATGTGCGATTGTGGTGTTGGTACGATCGAAAATGTGGTTATAAGAGCGAGTTAAGAATTGTCATCGCGATAATTTCCTCGTAAGGATTTTACAATGGAGGTCAATGAGCAGATTGACTGTATTTGTGTCACTTAAATGGCCGTAGTTCACATTCTGTATGTCTCTGTGTTTTGGTGGTCACATTGTGTGAAAGAGGACATGTGTGGCTACAAAATGACCAAAGGACATGCGTGTAAAGTGAATATCTTGGCCGGGACGGCAATTTGTTTGGTAAATTTTCAAGGAAAGATTTTCTGTTCTACGCACTCTAGTGAAAAAAGCCCGCACTCTAAGTTGGCACTAATTAGGCGAAACGGCCTGCGATTGAACTGCGATTTCGGAAAAACCGTTTAACGTATTCGAATACGGTTTGAACCACGACAAAGTCCAGAGTCGTGTGAGCTTTCTAAAGTTTAAATCACGTTTCTACGACAAAGTATGCCAGAGTAATGAGGCTGCAAAAGTGAGGTTGATTTAGAGATAAATCCCATACATTGTCGATGGGAGGAAAAAACTATAAATAAAGTTAAATATTTTAAAAAGTATAAACTTTTTCAAAACAACTTTTTCACCAATGAAAGTTCAAAGATAGATGAACATTATAAAGTTTGAATGAAGTTTCAAAGTGAAAGTATGACGGAGTAATAAGAGCTCAAAAAAGTTAACTGTGAAAAATGGGACCTTTCTTCCATCGACTCTCACTATAAAGAATGTAAAAAAAAGTTAAAAAGTTAAAAAGTATAAAAAGTATAAAACTTTGTAAAAATTCTAATTGGAGCATAAATAACTGCAAAGAGCTGAACAGTTTGAAGTTTGAACTAAATTTCTAGTATAAAGTATGCGGAAGTAGTTAGGTGCCAAAAAAAACGGCGGAATAAAGAAACATAAGAATAAATATAGGCTGCCAATATCTAGTGTGTGCTCGCTGTGGCGAGCCCACAAATATAGGCTGCCAATATCTAGTGTGTGCTCGCTGTGGCGAGCCCACAATAAATATAGGCTGGCAATAACTATTGTGTGCTCGCTGTGGCGAGCCCACAAATATAGGCTGCCAATAACTAGTGTGTGCTCGCTGTGGCGAGCCCACAATAATAAATATAAACTGAGAGTAACTAGTGTGTGCTCGCTGTGGCGAGCCCACAATAACTCATAAACTACAAAACATAAAAATAAAAAAAAGTTCCAGCATGTGTCTCCACAGTAAGCTGAATAATAAAAAGTGTGAATGGAGTTTCTAGGTGAAAGTGACTTTTGACGTGCCTATAGAGCTGCCATTGAGCCCCATGTTAAATGTCTCAAATTTGAAAGCACTATATTTCTAAAACTATGAAACATTTCAAAGATTCCTTTTCAGGCAAACATGTCCACCGTAAGATGAACCTAAGTAGGCTAGAATGGGGTTGCTAGGTGTAAGTATGTAGTTACTAGTGCATGCCAAAGTTTGTGCTATTGCCATAGAGAATGCATTGGGCGTTTAAGTTAAATAACTCATAAACTACAAAACATAAAAATAAAAAAAAGTTCCAGCATGTGTCTCCACAGTAAGCTGAATAATAAAAAGTGTGAATGGAGTTTCTAGGTGAAAGTGACTTTTGATCGAATACTGGACTACTCGCCCCGGTGCGTGCCCGTTTTTCCTCCCGGAACTTTCCCCAGTGAGGGGGATAACTTTGTATATGCTATTGGCTGTTTGTATTCTTTTTGGAAAAATATAAAAAGATACTCCTGTGGAAAGGCTATATTATTTGACTTATATTGAACCTATAAACAATTTAGTATTATTTAGTATATGTAAGGTTTTGCCCCCTCAAATGGTACCTCGTCAGATAATCCCCACATATCCTACAACAACTTCTGTGAATAGACTTCACTGTAGTAGCTTTTCATAAATTATATTTGTACTTATTTGTTCTGCTGTCATGAAAGTTTATAGTTAGAGAAATTCAAAGTCCAGCCGTCTGCTGTCCAGCCTCTCCCACCCCTCACTGGGGAAAATTCTGGGAGGAAAACAGAAACGGGGCGAGTAGTCTTGTTACCCTATAGAGCTGCCATTGAGCCCCATGTTAAATGTTTCAAATTTGAAAGCACTATATTTCTAAAACTATGAAACATTTCAAAGATTCCTTTTCAGGCAAACATGTCCACCGTAAGATGAACCTAAGTAGGCTAGAATGGGGTTGCTAGGTGTAAGTATGTAGTTACTAGTGCATGCCAAAGTTTGTGCTATTGCCATAGAGAATGCATTGGGCGTTTAAGTTAAATAACTCATAAACTACAAAACATAAAAATAAAAAAAAGTTCCAGCATGTGTCTCCACAGTAAGCTGAATAATAAAAAGTGTGAATGGAGTTTCTAGGTGAAAGTGACTTTTGACGTGCCTATAGAGCTGCCATTGAGCCCCATGTTAAATGTCTCAAATTTGAAAGCACTATATTTCTAAAACTATGAAACATTTCAAAGTTTCCTTTTCAGGCAAACATGTCCACCGTAAGATGAACCTAAGTAGGCTAGAATGGGGTTGCTAGGTGTAAGTATGTAGTTACTAGTGCATGCCAAAGTTTGTGCTATTGCCATAGAGAATGCATTGGGCGTTTAAGTTAAATAACTCATAAACTACAAAACATAAAAATAAAAAAAAGTTCCAGCATGTGTCTCCACAGTAAGCTGAATAATAAAAAGTGTGAATGTAGTTTCTAGGTGAAAGTGACTTTTGACGTGCCTATAGGGCTGCCATTGAGCCCCATGTTAAATGTCTCAAATTTGAAAGCACTATATTTCTAAAACTATGAAACATTTCAAAGATTCCTTTTCAGGCAAACATGTCCACCGTAAGATGAACCTAAGTAGGCTAGAATGGGGTTGCTAGGTGTAAGTATGTAGTTACTAGTGCATGCCAAAGTTTGTGCTATTGCCATAGAGAATGCATTGGGCGTTTAAGTTGAATAACTCATAAACTACAAAACATAAAAATAAAAAAAAGTTCCAGCATGTGTCTCCACAGTAAGCTGAATAATAAAAAGTGTGAATGGAGTTTCTAGGTGAAAGTGACTTTTGACGTGCCTATAGAGCTGCCATTGAGCCCCATGTTAAATGTCTCAAATTTGAAAGCACTATATTTCTAAAACTATGAAACATTTCAAAGATTCCTTTTCAGGCAAACATGTCCACCGTAAGATGAACCTAAGTAGGCTAGAATGGGGTTGCTAGGTGTAAGTATGTAGTTACTAGTGCATGCCAAAGTTTGTGCTATTGCCATAGAGAATGCATTGGGCGTTTAAGTTAAATAACTCATAAACTACAAAACATAAAAATAAAAAAAAGTTCCAGCATGTGTCTCCACAGTAAGCTGAATAATAAAAACTGTGAATGGAGTTTCTAGGTGAAAGTGACTTTTGACGTGCCTATAGAGCTGCCATTGAGCCCCATGTTAAATGTCTCAAATTTGAAAGCACTATATTTCTAAAACTATGAAACATTTCAAAGATTCCTTTTCAGGCAAACATGTCCACCGTAAGATGAACCTAAGTAGGCTAGAATGGGGTTGCTAGGTGTAAGTATGTAGTTACTAGTGCATGCCAAAGTTTGTGCTATTGCCATAGAGAATGCATTGGGCGTTTAAGTTAAATAACTCATAAACTACAAAACATAAAAATAAAAAAAAGTTCCAGCATGTGTCTCCACAGTAAGCTGAATAATAAAAAGTGTGAATGGAGTTTCTAGGTGAAAGTGACTTTTGACGTGCCTATAGAGCTGCCATTGAGCCCCATGTTAAATGTCTCAAATTTGAAAGCACTATATTTCTAAAACTATGAAACATTTCAAAGTTTCCTTTTCAGGCAAACATGTCCACCGTAAGATGAACCTAAGTAGGCTAGAATGGGGTTGCTAGGTGTAAGTATGTAGTTACTAGTGCATGCCAAAGTTTGTGCTATTGCCATAGAGAATGCATTGGGCGTTTAAGTTAAATAACTCATAAACTACAAAACATAAAAATAAAAAAAAGTTCCAGCATGTGTCTCCACAGTAAGCTGAATAATAAAAAGTGTGAATGGAGTTTCTAGGTGAAAGTGACTTTTGACGTGCCTATAGGGCTGCCATTGAGCCCCATGTTAAATGTCTCAAATTTGAAAGCACTATATTTCTAAAACTATGAAACATTTCAAAGTTTCCTTTTCAGGCAAACATGTCCACCGTAAGATGAACCTAAGTAGGCTAGAATGGGGTTGCTAGGTGTAAGTATGTAGGACTAGTAGCATGCCAAAGTTTGTGCTATTGCCATAGAGAATGCATTGGGCGTTTAAGTTAAATAACTCATAAACTACAAAACATAAAAATAAAAAAAAGTTCCAGCATGTGTCTCCACAGTAAGCTGAATAATAAAAAGTGTGAATGGAGTTTCTAGGTGAAAGTGACTTTTGACGTGCCTATAGAGCTGCCATTGAGCCCCATGTTAAATGTTTCAAATTTGAAAGCACTATATTTCTAAAACTATGAAACATTTCAAAGATTCCTTTTCAGGCAAACATGTCCACCGTAAGATGAACCTAAGTAGGCTAGAATGGGGTTGCTAGGTGTAAGTATGTAGTTACTAGTGCATGCCAAAGTTTGTGCTATTGCCATAGAGAATGCATTGGGCGTTTAAGTTGAATAACTCATAAACTACAAAACATAAAAATAAAAAAAAGTTCCAGCATGTGTCTCCACAGTAAGCTGAATAATAAAAAGTGTGAATGGAGTTTCTAGGTGAAAGTGACTTTTGACGTGCCTATAGAGCTGCCATTGAGCCCCATGTTAAATGTATCAAATTTGAAAGCACTATATTTCTAAAACTATGAAACATTTCAAAGATTCCTTTTCAGGCAAACATGTCCACCGTAAGATGAACCTAAGTAGGCTAGAATGGGGTTGCTAGGTGTAAGTATGTAGTTACTAGTGCATGCCAAAGTTTGTGCTATTGCCATAGAGAATGCATTGGGCGTTTAAGTTAAATAACTCATAAACTACAAAACATAAAAATAAAAAAAAGTTCCAGCATGTGTCTCCACAGTAAGCTGAATAATAAAAAGTGTGAATGGAGTTTCTAGGTGAAAGTGACTTTTGACGTGCCTATAGAGCTGCCATTGAGCCCCATGTTAAATGTTTCAAATTTGAAAGCACTATATTTCTAAAACTATGAAACATTTCAAAGATTCCTTTTCAGGCAAACATGTCCACCGTAAGATGAACCTAAGTAGGCTAGAATGGGGTTGCTAGGTGTAAGTATGTAGTTACTAGTGCATGCCAAAGTTTGTGCTATTGCCATAGAGAATGCATTGGGCGTTTAAGTTAAATAACTCATAAACTACAAAACATAAAAATAAAAAAAAGTTCCAGCATGTGTCTCCACAGTAAGCTGAATAATAAAAAGTGTGAATGGAGTTTCTAGGTGAAAGTGACTTTTGACGTGCCTATAGAGCTGCCATTGAGCCCCATGTTAAATGTCTCAAATTTGAAAGCACTATATTTCTAAAACTATGAAACATTTCAAAGATTCCTTTTCAGGCAAACATGTCCACCGTAAGATGAACCTAAGTAGGCTAGAATGGGGTTGCTAGGTGTAAGTATGTAGTTACTAGTGCATGCCAAAGTTTGTGCTATTGCCATAGAGAATGCATTGGGCGTTTAAGTTAAATAACTCATAAACTACAAAACATAAAAATAAAAAAAAGTTCCAGCATGTGTCTCCACAGTAAGCTGAATAATAAAAAGTGTGAATGGAGTTTCTAGGTGAAAGTGACTTTTGACGTGCCTATAGAGCTGCCATTGAGCCCCATGTTAAATGTCTCAAATTTGAAAGCACTATATTTCTAAAACTATGAAACATTTCAAAGATTCCTTTTCAGGCAAACATGTCCACCGTAAGATGAACCTAAGTAGGCTAGAATGGGGTTGCTAGGTGTAAGTATGTAGTTACTAGTGCATGCCAAAGTTTGTGCTATTGCCATAGAGAATGCATTGGGCGTTTAAGTTAAATAACTCATAAACTACAAAACATAAAAATAAAAAAAAGTTCCAGCATGTGTCTCCACAGTAAGCTGAATAATAAAAAGTGTGAATGGAGTTTCTAGGTGAAAGTGACTTTTGACGTGCCTATAGAGCTGCCATTGAGCCCCATGTTAAATGTCTCAAATTTGAAAGCACTATATTTCTAAAACTATGAAACATTTCAAAGTTTCCTTTTCAGGCAAACATGTCCACCGTAAGATGAACCTAAGTAGGCTAGAATGGGGTTGCTAGGTGTAAGTATGTAGTTACTAGTGCATGCCAAAGTTTGTGCTATTGCCATAGAGAATGCATTGGGCGTTTAAGTTAAATAACTCATAAACTACAAAACATAAAAATAAAAAAAAGTTCCAGCATGTGTCTCCACAGTAAGCTGAATAATAAAAAGTGTGAATGGAGTTTCTAGGTGAAAGTGACTTTTGACGTGCCTATAGGGCTGCCATTGAGCCCCATGTTAAATGTCTCAAATTTGAAAGCACTATATTTCTAAAACTATGAAACATTTCAAAGATTCCCTTTCAGGCAAACATGTCCACCGTAAGATGAACCTAAGTAGGCTAGAATGGGGTTGCTAGGTGTAAGTATGTAGTTACTAGTGCATGCCAAAGTTTGTGCTATTGCCATAGAGAATGCATTGGGCGTTTAAGTTAAATAACTCATAAACTACAAAACATAAAAATAAAAAAAAGTTCCAGCATGTGTCTCCACAGTAAGCTGAATAATAAAAAGTGTGAATGGAGTTTCTAGGTGAAAGTGACTTTTGACGTGCCTATAGAGCTGCCATTGAGCCCCATGTTAAATGTTTCAAATTTGAAAGCACTATATTTCTAAAACTATGAAACATTTCAAAGATTCCTTTTCAGGCAAACATGTCCACCGTAAGATGAACCTAAGTAGGCTAGAATGGGGTTGCTAGGTGTAAGTATGTAGTTACTAGTGCATGCCAAAGTTTGTGCTATTGCCATAGAGAATGCATTGGGCGTTTAAGTTAAATAACTCATAAACTACAAAACATAAAAATAAAAAAAAGTTCCAGCATGTGTCTCCACAGTAAGCTGAATAATAAAAAGTGTGAATGGAGTTTCTAGGTGAAAGTGACTTTTGACGTGCCTATAGAGCTGCCATTGAGCCCCATGTTAAATGTCTCAAATTTGAAAGCACTATATTTCTAAAACTATGAAACATTTCAAAGATTCCTTTTCAGGCAAACATGTCCACCGTAAGATGAACCTAAGTAGGCTAGAATGGGGTTGCTAGGTGTAAGTATGTAGTTACTAGTGCATGCCAAAGTTTGTGCTATTGCCATAGAGAATGCATTGGGCGTTTAAGTTAAATAACTCATAAACTACAAAACATAAAAATAAAAAAAAGTTCCAGCATGTGTCTCCACAGTAAGCTGAATAATAAAAAGTGTGAATGGAGTTTCTAGGTGAAAGTGACTTTTGACGTGCCTATAGAGCTGCCATTGAGCCCCATGTTAAATGTCTCAAATTTGAAAGCACTATATTTCTAAAACTATGAAACATTTCAAAGATTCCTTTTCAGGCAAACATGTCCACCGTAAGATGAACCTAAGTAGGCTAGAATGGGGTTGCTAGGTGTAAGTATGTAGTTACTAGTGCATGCCAAAGTTTGTGCTATTGCCATAGAGAATGCATTGGGCGTTTAAGTTGAATAACTCATAAACTACAAAACATAAAAATAAAAAAAAGTTCCAGCATGTGTCTCCACAGTAAGCTGAATAATAAAAAGTGTGAATGGAGTTTCTAGGTGAAAGTGACTTTTGACGTGCCTATAGAGCTGCCATTGAGCCCCATGTTAAATGTATCAAATTTGAAAGCACTATATTTCTAAAACTATGAAACATTTCAAAGATTCCTTTTCAGGCAAACATGTCCACCGTAAGATGAACCTAAGTAGGCTAGAATGGGGTTGCTAGGTGTAAGTATGTAGTTACTAGTGCATGCCAAAGTTTGTGCTATTGCCATAGAGAATGCATTGGGCGTTTAAGTTAAATAACTCATAAACTACAAAACATAAAAATAAAAAAAAGTTCCAGCATGTGTCTCCACAGTAAGCTGAATAATAAAAAGTGTGAATGGAGTTTCTAGGTGAAAGTGACTTTTGACGTGCCTATAGAGCTGCCATTGAGCCCCATGTTAAATGTTTCAAATTTGAAAGCACTATATTTCTAAAACTATGAAACATTTCAAAGATTCCTTTTCAGGCAAACATGTCCACCGTAAGATGAACCTAAGTAGGCTAGAATGGGGTTGCTAGGTGTAAGTATGTAGTTACTAGTGCATGCCAAAGTTTGTGCTATTGCCATAGAGAATGCATTGGGCGTTTAAGTTAAATAACTCATAAACTACAAAACATAAAAATAAAAAAAGTTCCAGCATGTGTCTCCACAGTAAGCTGAATAATAAAAAGTGTGAATGGAGTTTCTAGGTGAAAGTGACTTTTGACGTGCCTATAGAGCTGCCATTGAGCCCCATGTTAAATGTCTCAAATTTGAAAGCACTATATTTCTAAAACTATGAAACATTTCAAAGATTCCTTTTCAGGCAAACATGTCCACCGTAAGATGAACCTAAGTAGGCTAGAATGGGGTTGCTAGGTGTAAGTATGTAGTTACTAGTGCATGCCAAAGTTTGTGCTATTGCCATAGAGAATGCATTGGGCGTTTAAGTTAAATAACTCATAAACTACAAAACATAAAAATAAAAAAAAGTTCCAGCATGTGTCTCCACAGTAAGCTGAATAATAAAAAGTGTGAATGGAGTTTCTAGGTGAAAGTGACTTTTGACGTGCCTATAGAGCTGCCATTGAGCCCCATGTTAAATGTCTCAAATTTGAAAGCACTATATTTCTAAAACTATGAAACATTTCAAAGATTCCTTTTCAGGCAAACATGTCCACCGTAAGATGAACCTAAGTAGGCTAGAATGGGGTTGCTAGGTGTAAGTATGTAGTTACTAGTGCATGCCAAAGTTTGTGCTATTGCCATAGAGAATGCATTGGGCGTTTAAGTTAAATAACTCATAAACTACAAAACATAAAAATAAAAAAAAGTTCCAGCATGTGTCTCCACAGTAAGCTGAATAATAAAAAGTGTGAATGGAGTTTCTAGGTGAAAGTGACTTTTGACGTGCCTATAGAGCTGCCATTGAGCCCCATGTTAAATGTCTCAAATTTGAAAGCACTATATTTCTAAAACTATGAAACATTTCAAAGTTTCCTTTTCAGGCAAACATGTCCACCGTAAGATGAACCTAAGTAGGCTAGAATGGGGTTGCTAGGTGTAAGTATGTAGTTACTAGTGCATGCCAAAGTTTGTGCTATTGCCATAGAGAATGCATTGGGCGTTTAAGTTAAATAACTCATAAACTACAAAACATAAAAATAAAAAAAAGTTCCAGCATGTGTCTCCACAGTAAGCTGAATAATAAAAAGTGTGAATGGAGTTTCTAGGTGAAAGTGACTTTTGACGTGCCTATAGGGCTGCCATTGAGCCCCATGTTAAATGTCTCAAATTTGAAAGCACTATATTTCTAAAACTATGAAACATTTCAAAGATTCCCTTTCAGGCAAACATGTCCACCGTAAGATGAACCTAAGTAGGCTAGAATGGGGTTGCTAGGTGTAAGTATGTAGTTACTAGTGCATGCCAAAGTTTGTGCTATTGCCATAGAGAATGCATTGGGCGTTTAAGTTAAATAACTCATAAACTACAAAACATAAAAATAAAAAAAAGTTCCAGCATGTGTCTCCACAGTAAGCTGAATAATAAAAAGTGTGAATGGAGTTTCTAGGTGAAAGTGACTTTTGACGTGCCTATAGAGCTGCCATTGAGCCCCATGTTAAATGTTTCAAATTTGAAAGCACTATATTTCTAAAACTATGAAACATTTCAAAGATTCCTTTTCAGGCAAACATGTCCACCGTAAGATGAACCTAAGTAGGCTAGAATGGGGTTGCTAGGTGTAAGTATGTAGTTACTAGTGCATGCCAAAGTTTGTGCTATTGCCATAGAGAATGCATTGGGCGTTTAAGTTAAATAACTCATAAACTACAAAACATAAAAATAAAAAAAAGTTCCAGCATGTGTCTCCACAGTAAGCTGAATAATAAAAAGTGTGAATGGAGTTTCTAGGTGAAAGTGACTTTTGACGTGCCTATAGAGCTGCCATTGAGCCCCATGTTAAATGTCTCAAATTTGAAAGCACTATATTTCTAAAACTATGAAACATTTCAAAGATTCCTTTTCAGGCAAACATGTCCACCGTAAGATGAACCTAAGTAGGCTAGAATGGGGTTGCTAGGTGTAAGTATGTAGTTACTAGTGCATGCCAAAGTTTGTGCTATTGCCATAGAGAATGCATTGGGCGTTTAAGTTAAATAACTCATAAACTACAAAACATAAAAATAAAAAAAAGTTCCAGCATGTGTCTCCACAGTAAGCTGAATAATAAAAAGTGTGAATGGAGTTTCTAGGTGAAAGTGACTTTTGACGTGCCTATAGAGCTGCCATTGAGCCCCATGTTAAATGTCTCAAATTTGAAAGCACTATATTTCTAAAACTATGAAACATTTCAAAGTTTCCTTTTCAGGCAAACATGTCCACCGTAAGATGAACCTAAGTAGGCTAGAATGGGGTTGCTAGGTGTAAGTATGTAGTTACTAGTGCATGCCAAAGTTTGTGCTATTGCCATAGAGAATGCATTGGGCGTTTAAGTTAAATAACTCATAAACTACAAAACATAAAAATAAAAAAAAGTTCCAGCATGTGTCTCCACAGTAAGCTGAATAATAAAAAGTGTGAATGGAGTTTCTAGGTGAAAGTGACTTTTGACGTGCCTATAGGGCTGCCATTGAGCCCCATGTTAAATGTCTCAAATTTGAAAGCACTATATTTCTAAAACTATGAAACATTTCAAAGATTCCCTTTCAGGCAAACATGTCCACCGTAAGATGAACCTAAGTAGGCTAGAATGGGGTTGCTAGGTGTAAGTATGTAGTTACTAGTGCATGCCAAAGTTTGTGCTATTGCCATAGAGAATGCATTGGGCGTTTAAGTTAAATAACTCATAAACTACAAAACATAAAAATAAAAAAAAGTTCCAGCATGTGTCTCCACAGTAAGCTGAATAATAAAAAGTGTGAATGGAGTTTCTAGGTGAAAGTGACTTTTGACGTGCCTATAGAGCTGCCATTGAGCCCCATGTTAAATGTTTCAAATTTGAAAGCACTATATTTCTAAAACTATGAAACATTTCAAAGATTCCTTTTCAGGCAAACATGTCCACCGTAAGATGAACCTAAGTAGGCTAGAATGGGGTTGCTAGGTGTAAGTATGTAGTTACTAGTGCATGCCAAAGTTTGTGCTATTGCCATAGAGAATGCATTGGGCATTTAAGTTAAATAACTCATAAACTACAAAACATAAAAATAAAAAAAAGTTCCAGCATGTGTCTCCACAGTAAGCTGAATAATAAAAAGTGTGAATGGAGTTTCTAGGTGAAAGTGACTTTTGACGTGCCTATAGAGCTGCCATTGAGCCCCATGTTAAATGTCTCAAATTTGAAAGCACTATATTTCTAAAACTATGAAACATTTCAAAGATTCCTTTTCAGGCAAACATGTCCACCGTAAGATGAACCTAAGTAGGCTAGAATGGGGTTGCTAGGTGTAAGTATGTAGTTACTAGTGCATGCCAAAGTTTGTGCTATTGCCATAGAGAATGCATTGGGCGTTTAAGTTAAATAACTCATAAACTACAAAACATAAAAATAAAAAAAAGTTCCAGCATGTGTCTCCACAGTAAGCTGAATAATAAAAAGTGTGAATGGAGTTTCTAGGTGAAAGTGACTTTTGACGTGCCTATAGAGCTGCCATTGAGCCCCATGTTAAATGTCTCAAATTTGAAAGCACTATATTTCTAAAACTATGAAACATTTCAAAGATTCCTTTTCAGGCAAACATGTCCACCGTAAGATGAACCTAAGTAGGCTAGAATGGGGTTGCTAGGTGTAAGTATGTAGTTACTAGTGCATGCCAAAGTTTGTGCTATTGCCATAGAGAATGCATTGGGCGTTTAAGTTAAATAACTCATAAACTACAAAACATAAAAATAAAAAAAAGTTCCAGCATGTGTCTCCACAGTAAGCTGAATAATAAAAAGTGTGAATGGAGTTTCTAGGTGAAAGTGACTTTTGACGTGCCTATAGAGCTGCCATTGAGCCCCATGTTAAATGTCTCAAATTTGAAAGCACTATATTTCTAAAACTATGAAACATTTCAAAGTTTCCTTTTCAGGCAAACATGTCCACCGTAAGATGAACCTAAGTAGGCTAGAATGGGGTTGCTAGGTGTAAGTATGTAGTTACTAGTGCATGCCAAAGTTTGTGCTATTGCCATAGAGAATGCATTGGGCGTTTAAGTTAAATAACTCATAAACTACAAAACATAAAAATAAAAAAAAGTTCCAGCATGTGTCTCCACAGTAAGCTGAATAATAAAAAGTGTGAATGGAGTTTCTAGGTGAAAGT
The DNA here is from genome assembly GCF_964188405.1 of Protomyctophum parallelum. Taxonomy (NCBI): domain Eukaryota; kingdom Metazoa; phylum Chordata; class Actinopteri; order Myctophiformes; family Myctophidae; genus Protomyctophum; species Protomyctophum parallelum. Next base: position 40,290,097 of record NC_139709.1, on the reverse strand, counting down.
GACTTTTGACGTGCCTATAGGGCTGCCATTGAGCCCCATGTTAAATGTCTCAAATTTGAAAGCACTATATTTCTAAAACTATGAAACATTTCAAAGTTTCCTTTTCAGGCAAACATGTCCACCGTAAGATGAACCTAAGTAGGCTAGAATGGGGTTGCTAGGTGTAAGTATGTAGGACTAGTAGCATGCCAAAGTTTGTGCTATTGCCATAGAGAATGCATTGGGCGTTTAAGTTGAATAACTCATAAACTACAAAACATAAAAATAAAAAAAAGTTCCAGCATGTGTCTCCACAGTAAGCTGAATAATAAAAAGTGTGAATGGAGTTTCTAGGTGAAAGTGACTTTTGACGTGCCTATAGAGCTGCCATTGAGCCCCATGTTAAATGTCTCAAATTTGAAAGCACTATATTTCTAAAACTATGAAACATTTCAAAGATTCCTTTTCAGGCAAACATGTCCACCGTAAGATGAACCTAAGTAGGCTAGAATGGGGTTGCTAGGTGTAAGTATGTAGTTACTAGTGCATGCCAAAGTTTGTGCTATTGCCATAGAGAATGCATTGGGCGTTTAAGTTAAATAACTCATAAACTACAAAACATAAAAATAAAAAAAAGTTCCAGCATGTGTCTCCACAGTAAGCTGAATAATAAAAAGTGTGAATGGAGTTTCTAGGTGAAAGTGACTTTTGACGTGCCTATAGAGCTGCCATTGAGCCCCATGTTAAATGTTTCAAATTTGAAAGCACTATATTTCTAAAACTATGAAACATTTCAAAGATTCCTTTTCAGGCAAACATGTCCACCGTAAGATGAACCTAAGTAGGCTAGAATGGGGTTGCTAGGTGTAAGTATGTAGTTACTAGTGCATGCCAAAGTTTGTGCTATTGCCATAGAGAATGCATTGGGCGTTTAAGTTAAATAACTCATAAACTACAAAACATAAAAATAAAAAAAAGTTCCAGCATGTGTCTCCACAGTAAGCTGAATAATAAAAAGTGTGAATGGAGTTTCTAGGTGAAAGTGACTTTTGACGTGCCTATAGAGCTGCCATTGAGCCCCATGTTAAATGTCTCAAATTTGAAAGCACTATATTTCTAAAACTATGAAACATTTCAAAGTTTCCTTTTCAGGCAAACATGTCCACCGTAAGATGAACCTAAGTAGGCTAGAATGGGGTTGCTAGGTGTAAGTATGTAGTTACTAGTGCATGCCAAAGTTTGTGCTATTGCCATAGAGAATGCATTGGGCGTTTAAGTTAAATAACTCATAAACTACAAAACATAAAAATAAAAAAAAGTTCCAGCATGTGTCTCCACAGTAAGCTGAATAATAAAAAGTGTGAATGGAGTTTCTAGGTGAAAGTGACTTTTGACGTGCCTATAGGGCTGCCATTGAGCCCCATGTTAAATGTCTCAAATTTGAAAGCACTATATTTCTAAAACTATGAAACATTTCAAAGATTCCTTTTCAGGCAAACATGTCCACCGTAAGATGAACCTAAGTAGGCTAGAATGGGGTTGCTAGGTGTAAGTATGTAGTTACTAGTGCATGCCAAAGTTTGTGCTATTGCCATAGAGAATGCATTGGGCGTTTAAGTTGAATAACTCATAAACTACAAAACATAAAAATAAAAAAAAGTTCCAGCATGTGTCTCCACAGTAAGCTGAATAATAAAAAGTGTGAATGGAGTTTCTAGGTGAAAGTGACTTTTGACGTGCCTATAGAGCTGCCATTGAGCCCCATGTTAAATGTCTCAAATTTGAAAGCACTATATTTCTAAAACTATGAAACATTTCAAAGATTCCTTTTCAGGCAAACATGTCCACCGTAAGATGAACCTAAGTAGGCTAGAATGGGGTTGCTAGGTGTAAGTATGTAGTTACTAGTGCATGCCAAAGTTTGTGCTATTGCCATAGAGAATGCATTGGGCGTTTAAGTTAAATAACTCATAAACTACAAAACATAAAAATAAAAAAAAGTTCCAGCATGTGTCTCCACAGTAAGCTGAATAATAAAAAGTGTGAATGGAGTTTCTAGGTGAAAGTGACTTTTGACGTGCCTATAGAGCTGCCATTGAGCCCCATGTTAAATGTCTCAAATTTGAAAGCACTATATTTCTAAAACTATGAAACATTTCAAAGATTCCTTTTCAGGCAAACATGTCCACCGTAAGATGAACCTAAGTAGGCTAGAATGGGGTTGCTAGGTGTAAGTATGTAGTTACTAGTGCATGCCAAAGTTTGTGCTATTGCCATAGAGAATGCATTGGGCGTTTAAGTTAAATAACTCATAAACTACAAAACATAAAAATAAAAAAAAGTTCCAGCATGTGTCTCCACAGTAAGCTGAATAATAAAAAGTGTGAATGGAGTTTCTAGGTGAAAGTGACTTTTGACGTGCCTATAGAGCTGCCATTGAGCCCCATGTTAAATGTCTCAAATTTGAAAGCACTATATTTCTAAAACTATGAAACATTTCAAAGTTTCCTTTTCAGGCAAACATGTCCACCGTAAGATGAACCTAAGTAGGCTAGAATGGGGTTGCTAGGTGTAAGTATGTAGTTACTAGTGCATGCCAAAGTTTGTGCTATTGCCATAGAGAATGCATTGGGCGTTTAAGTTAAATAACTCATAAACTACAAAACATAAAAATAAAAAAAAGTTCCAGCATGTGTCTCCACAGTAAGCTGAATAATAAAAAGTGTGAATGGAGTTTCTAGGTGAAAGTGACTTTTGACGTGCCTATAGGGCTGCCATTGAGCCCCATGTTAAATGTCTCAAATTTGAAAGCACTATATTTCTAAAACTATGAAACATTTCAAAGTTTCCTTTTCAGGCAAACATGTCCACCGTAAGATGAACCTAAGTAGGCTAGAATGGGGTTGCTAGGTGTAAGTATGTAGGACTAGTAGCATGCCAAAGTTTGTGCTATTGCCATAGAGAATGCATTGGGCGTTTAAGTTGAATAACTCATAAACTACAAAACATAAAAATAAAAAAAAGTTCCAGCATGTGTCTCCACAGTAAGCTGAATAATAAAAAGTGTGAATGGAGTTTCTAGGTGAAAGTGACTTTTGACGTGCCTATAGAGCTGCCATTGAGCCCCATGTTAAATGTCTCAAATTTGAAAGCACTATATTTCTAAAACTATGAAACATTTCAAAGATTCCTTTTCAGGCAAACATGTCCACCGTAAGATGAACCTAAGTAGGCTAGAATGGGGTTGCTAGGTGTAAGTATGTAGTTACTAGTGCATGCCAAAGTTTGTGCTATTGCCATAGAGAATGCATTGGGCGTTTAAGTTAAATAACTCATAAACTACAAAACATAAAAATAAAAAAAAGTTCCAGCATGTGTCTCCACAGTAAGCTGAATAATAAAAAGTGTGAATGGAGTTTCTAGGTGAAAGTGACTTTTGACGTGCCTATAGAGCTGCCATTGAGCCCCATGTTAAATGTTTCAAATTTGAAAGCACTATATTTCTAAAACTATGAAACATTTCAAAGATTCCTTTTCAGGCAAACATGTCCACCGTAAGATGAACCTAAGTAGGCTAGAATGGGGTTGCTAGGTGTAAGTATGTAGTTACTAGTGCATGCCAAAGTTTGTGCTATTGCCATAGAGAATGCATTGGGCGTTTAAGTTAAATAACTCATAAACTACAAAACATAAAAATAAAAAAAAGTTCCAGCATGTGTCTCCACAGTAAGCTGAATAATAAAAAGTGTGAATGGAGTTTCTAGGTGAAAGTGACTTTTGACGTGCCTATAGAGCTGCCATTGAGCCCCATGTTAAATGTCTCAAATTTGAAAGCACTATATTTCTAAAACTATGAAACATTTCAAAGATTCCTTTTCAGGCAAACATGTCCACCGTAAGATGAACCTAAGTAGGCTAGAATGGGGTTGCTAGGTGTAAGTATGTAGTTACTAGTGCATGCCAAAGTTTGTGCTATTGCCATAGAGAATGCATTGGGCGTTTAAGTTGAATAACTCATAAACTACAAAACATAAAAATAAAAAAAAGTTCCAGCATGTGTCTCCACAGTAAGCTGAATAATAAAAAGTGTGAATGGAGTTTCTAGGTGAAAGTGACTTTTGACGTGCCTATAGAGCTGCCATTGAGCCCCATGTTAAATGTCTCAAATTTGAAAGCACTATATTTCTAAAACTATGAAACATTTCAAAGATTCCTTTTCAGGCAAACATGTCCACCGTAAGATGAACCTAAGTAGGCTAGAATGGGGTTGCTAGGTGTAAGTATGTAGTTACTAGTGCATGCCAAAGTTTGTGCTATTGCCATAGAGAATGCATTGGGCGTTTAAGTTAAATAACTCATAAACTACAAAACATAAAAATAAAAAAAAGTTCCAGCATGTGTCTCCACAGTAAGCTGAATAATAAAAAGTGTGAATGGAGTTTCTAGGTGAAAGTGACTTTTGACGTGCCTATAGAGCTGCCATTGAGCCCCATGTTAAATGTCTCAAATTTGAAAGCACTATATTTCTAAAACTATGAAACATTTCAAAGATTCCTTTTCAGGCAAACATGTCCACCGTAAGATCAGTGTTGGGGAGTATTAAGCTACATGTAGCTGAGCTACGTAGCTGAGCTACATTTTGCTGTAGCTTGTGGTATTTTAGCTACATTCATATTTGTGTACCTCGTCAAGTAGCTCAGCTACCTTTTGGGTCATTTTTTGTAGCTTAGCTACTCAAGTTACAAGCTACAATTTTGGGCAATAACATGAAAGAAATATATTAATTTTGACCATTGGTTGCTGTGTTAATTCTTGTACTAGAACCCCCTTTGAAAAATCAAGGACTGTTCCTTTTTCTGATTGCTTTGAGGGCATATCAGCACTTGACAGCTGCCTCTAATTGGCCTCTGATTGGCCCTGGTATCACAGGGTGGGAGGGGTCTCCCAGGGGGGAGCAGGGGTCTCCTAGAGGGGAGGAGGGGTCTCCCAGAGGGGAGCAGGGTGGGGGGGTCTCCCAGAGGGGAGCAGGGTGAGGAGGGGTCTCCCAGAGGGGAGCAGGGTGGGGGGGTCTCCCAGAGGGGAGCAGGGTGGGGGGGTCTCCCAGAGGGGAGCAGGGTGAGGAGGGGTCTCCCAGAGGGGAGCAGGGTGGGGGGGTCTCCCAGAGGGGAGCAGGGTGGGGGGGTCTCCCAGAGGGGAGCAGGGTGGGGGGGTCTCCCAGAGGGGAGCAGGGTGAGGAGGGGTCTCCCAGAGGGGAGCAGGGTGGGGGGGTCTCCCAGAGGGGAGCAGGGTGGGGGGGTCTCCCAGAGGGAAGCAGGGTGAGGAGGGGTCTCCCAGAGGGGAGCAGGGTGGGGGGGTCTCCCAGAGGGGAGCAGGGTGGGGGGGTCTCCCAGAGGGGAGCAGGGTGGGGGGGTCTGCCAGAGGGGAAGAGGGGTCTCCCAGAGGGGAGCAGGGTGGGGGGGTCTCCCAGAGGGGAGCAGGGTGAGGAGGGGTCTCCCAGAGGGGAAGAGGGGTCTCCCAGAGGGGAGCAGGGTGGGGGGGTCTCCCAGAGGGGAGCAGGGTGAGGAGGGGTCTCCCAGAGGGGAGCAGGGTGGGGGGGTCTCCCAGAGGGGAGCAGGGTGGGGGGGTCTCCCAGAGGGGAGCAGGGGGAGGAGGGGTCTCCCAGAGGGGAGCAGGGTGGGGGGGTCTCCCAGAGGGGAGCAGGGTGGGGGGGTCTCCCAGAGGGGAGCAGGGGGAGGAGGGGTCTCCCAGAGGGGAGCAGGGTGGGGGGTCTCCCAGAGGGGAGCAGGGTGAGGAGGGGTCTCCCAGAGGGGAGCAGGGTGGGAGGGGAATCCCAGAGGGGAGCAGGGGGAGGAGGGGTCTCCCCGAGGGGAGCAGGGTGGGGGGGTCTCCCAGAGGGGAGGAGGGGTCTCCCGCATGTACATTCTCAATTTAACGCTGAAAAATAAAAAGTAGCTGAGCTACTTTGAGCTACTTTTTCCATGTAGCTGTAGCTTTACAAGCTACATCTCTCCAGGGGTAGCTATGTAGCTTGATCAAGCTACTGCCATGGTGAGCTACTTGTAGCTTTACAAGCTACGCTTTCAAAGTAACTTGCCCAACACTGCGTAAGATGAACCTAAGTAGGCTAGAATGGGGTTGCTAGGTGTAAGTATGTAGGACTAGTAGTATGCCAAAGTTTGTGCTATTGCCATAGAGAATGCATTGGGCGTTTAAGTTGAATAACTCATAAACTACAAAACATAAAAATAAAAAAAAGTTCCAGCATGTGTCTCCACAGTAAGCTGAATAATAAAAAGTGTGAATGGAGTTTCTAGGTGAAAGTGACTTTTGACGTGCCTATAGAGCTGCCATTGAGCCCCATGTTAAATGTCTCAAATTTGAAAGCACTATATTTCTAAAACTATGAAACATTTCAAAGATTCCTTTTCAGGCAAACATGTCCACCGTAAGATGAACCTAAGTAGGCTAGAATGGGGTTGCTAGGTGTAAGTATGTAGTTACTAGTGCATGCCAAAGTTTGTGCTATTGCCATAGAGAATGCATTGGGCGTTTAAGTTAAATAACTCATAAACTACAAAACATAAAAATAAAAAAAAGTTCCAGCATGTGTCTCCACAGTAAGCTGAATAATAAAAAGTGTGAATGGAGTTTCTAGGTGAAAGTGACTTTTGACATGCCTATAGAGCTGCCATTGAGCCCCATGTTAAATGTCTCAAATTTGAAAGCACTATATTTCTAAAACTATGAAACATTTCAAAGATTCCTTTTCAGGCAAACATGTCCACCGTAAGATGAACCTAAGTAGGCTAGAATGGGGTTGCTAGGTGTAAGTATGTAGTTACTAGTGCATGCCAAAGTTTGTGCTATTGCCTTAGAGAATGCATTGGGCGTTTAAGTTAAATAACTCATAAACTACAAAACATAAAAATAAAAAAAAGTTCCAGCATGTGTCTCCACAGTAAGCTGAATAATAAAAAGTGTGAATGGAGTTTCTAGGTGAAAGTGACTTTTGACGTGCCTATAGAGCTGCCATTGAGCCCCATGTTAAATGTCTCAAATTTGAAAGCACTATATTTCTAAAACTATGAAACATTTCAAAGTTTCCTTTTCAGGCAAACATGTCCACCGTAAGATGAACCTAAGTAGGCTAGAATGGGGTTGCTAGGTGTAAGTATGTAGTTACTAGTGCATGCCAAAGTTTGTGCTATTGCCATAGAGAATGCATTGGGCGTTTAAGTTAAATAACTCATAAACTACAAAACATAAAAATAAAAAAAAGTTCCAGCATGTGTCTCCACAGTAAGCTGAATAATAAAAAGTGTGAATGGAGTTTCTAGGTGAAAGTGACTTTTGACGTGCCTATAGGGCTGCCATTGAGCCCCATGTTAAATGTCTCAAATTTGAAAGCACTATATTTCTAAAACTATGAAACATTTCAAAGATTCCTTTTCAGGCAAACATGTCCACCGTAAGATGAACCTAAGTAGGCTAGAATGGGGTTGCTAGGTGTAAGTATGTAGTTACTAGTGCATGCCAAAGTTTGTGCTATTGCCATAGAGAATGCATTGGGCGTTTAAGTTGAATAACTCATAAACTACAAAACATAAAAATAAAAAAAAGTTCCAGCATGTGTCTCCACAGTAAGCTGAATAATAAAAAGTGTGAATGGAGTTTCTAGGTGAAAGTGACTTTTGACGTGCCTATAGAGCTGCCATTGAGCCCCATGTTAAATGTCTCAAATTTGAAAGCACTATATTTCTAAAACTATGAAACATTTCAAAGATTCCTTTTCAGGCAAACATGTCCACCGTAAGATGAACCTAAGTAGGCTAGAATGGGGTTGCTAGGTGTAAGTATGTAGTTACTAGTGCATGCCAAAGTTTGTGCTATTGCCATAGAGAATGCATTGGGCGTTTAAGTTAAATAACTCATAAACTACAAAACATAAAAATAAAAAAAAGTTCCAGCATGTGTCTCCACAGTAAGCTGAATAATAAAAAGTGTGAATGGAGTTTCTAGGTGAAAGTGACTTTTGACGTGCCTATAGGGCTGCCATTGAGCCCCATGTTAAATGTCTCAAATTTGAAAGCACTATATTTCTAAAACTATGAAACATTTCAAAGTTTCCTTTTCAGGCAAACATGTCCACCGTAAGATGAACCTAAGTAGGCTAGAATGGGGTTGCTAGGTGTAAGTATGTAGGACTAGTAGCATGCCAAAGTTTGTGCTATTGCCATAGAGAATGCATTGGGCGTTTAAGTTGAATAACTCATAAACTACAAAACATAAAAATAAAAAAAAGTTCCAGCATGTGTCTCCACAGTAAGCTGAATAATAAAAAGTGTGAATGGAGTTTCTAGGTGAAAGTGACTTTTGACGTGCCTATAGGGCTGCCATTGAGCCCCATGTTAAATGTCTCAAATTTGAAAGCACTATATTTCTAAAACTATGAAACATTTCAAAGTTTCCTTTTCAGGCAAACATGTCCACCGTAAGATGAACCTAAGTAGGCTAGAATGGGGTTGCTAGGTGTAAGTATGTAGGACTAGTAGCATGCCAAAGTTTGTGCTATTGCCATAGAGAATGCATTGGGTGTTTAAGTTGAATAACTCATAAACTACAAAACATAAAAATAAAAAAAAGTTCCAGCATGTGTCTCCACAGTAAGCTGAATAATAAAAAGTGTGAATGGAGTTTCTAGGTGAAAGTGACTTTTGACGTGCCTATAGAGCTGCCATTGAGCCCCATGTTAAATGTCTCAAATTTGAAAGCACTATATTTCTAAAACTATGAAACATTTCAAAGATTCCTTTTCAGGCAAACATGTCCACCGTAAGATGAACCTAAGTAGGCTAGAATGGGGTTGCTAGGTGTAAGTATGTAGTTACTAGTGCATGCCAAAGTTTGTGCTATTGCCATAGAGAATGCATTGGGCGTTTAAGTTAAATAACTCATAAACTACAAAACATAAAAATAAAAAAAAGTTCCAGCATGTGTCTCCACAGTAAGCTGAATAATAAAAAGTGTGAATGGAGTTTCTAGGTGAAAGTGACTTTTGACGTGCCTATAGAGCTGCCATTGAGCCCCATGTTAAATGTCTCAAATTTGAAAGCACTATATTTCTAAAACTATGAAACATTTCAAAGTTTCCTTTTCAGGCAAACATGTCCACCGTAAGATGAACCTAAGTAGGCTAGAATGGGGTTGCTAGGTGTAAGTATGTAGTTACTAGTGCATGCCAAAGTTTGTGCTATTGCCATAGAGAATGCATTGGGCGTTTAAGTTAAATAACTCATAAACTACAAAACATAAAAATAAAAAAAAGTTCCAGCATGTGTCTCCACAGTAAGCTGAATAATAAAAAGTGTGAATGGAGTTTCTAGGTGAAAGTGACTTTTGACGTGCCTATAGGGCTGCCATTGAGCCCCATGTTAAATGTCTCAAATTTGAAAGCACTATATTTCTAAAACTATGAAACATTTCAAAGTTTCCTTTTCAGGCAAACATGTCCACCGTAAGATGAACCTAAGTAGGCTAGAATGGGGTTGCTAGGTGTAAGTATGTAGGACTAGTAGCATGCCAAAGTTTGTGCTATTGCCATAGAGAATGCATTGGGCGTTTAAGTTGAATAACTCATAAACTACAAAACATAAAAATAAAAAAAAGTTCCAGCATGTGTCTCCACAGTAAGCTGAATAATAAAAAGTGTGAATGGAGTTTCTAGGTGAAAGTGACTTTTGACGTGCCTATAGAGCTGCCATTGAGCCCCATGTTAAATGTCTCAAATTTGAAAGCACTATATTTCTAAAACTATGAAACATTTCAAAGATTCCTTTTCAGGCAAACATGTCCACCGTAAGATGAACCTAAGTAGGCTAGAATGGGGTTGCTAGGTGTAAGTATGTAGTTACTAGTGCATGCCAAAGTTTGTGCTATTGCCATAGAGAATGCATTGGGCGTTTAAGTTAAATAACTCATAAACTACAAAACATAAAAATAAAAAAAAGTTCCAGCATGTGTCTCCACAGTAAGCTGAATAATAAAAAGTGTGAATGGAGTTTCTAGGTGAAAGTGACTTTTGACGTGCCTATAGAGCTGCCATTGAGCCCCATGTTAAATGTTTCAAATTTGAAAGCACTATATTTCTAAAACTATGAAACATTTCAAAGATTCCTTTTCAGGCAAACATGTCCACCGTAAGATGAACCTAAGTAGGCTAGAATGGGGTTGCTAGGTGTAAGTATGTAGTTACTAGTGCATGCCAAAGTTTGTGCTATTGCCATAGAGAATGCATTGGGCGTTTAAGTTAAATAACTCATAAACTACAAAACATAAAAATAAAAAAAAGTTCCAGCATGTGTCTCCACAGTAAGCTGAATAATAAAAAGTGTGAATGGAGTTTCTAGGTGAAAGTGACTTTTGACGTGCCTATAGAGCTGCCATTGAGCCCCATGTTAAATGTCTCAAATTTGAAAGCACTATATTTCTAAAACTATGAAACATTTCAAAGTTTCCTTTTCAGGCAAACATGTCCACCGTAAGATGAACCTAAGTAGGCTAGAATGGGGTTGCTAGGTGTAAGTATGTAGTTACTAGTGCATGCCAAAGTTTGTGCTATTGCCATAGAGAATGCATTGGGCGTTTAAGTTAAATAACTCATAAACTACAAAACATAAAAATAAAAAAAAGTTCCAGCATGTGTCTCCACAGTAAGCTGAATAATAAAAAGTGTGAATGGAGTTTCTAGGTGAAAGTGACTTTTGACGTGCCTATAGAGCTGCCATTGAGCCCCATGTTAAATGTCTCAAATTTGAAAGCACTATATTTCTAAAACTATGAAACATTTCAAAGTTTCCTTTTCAGGCAAACATGTCCACCGTAAGATGAACCTAAGTAGGCTAGAATGGGGTTGCTAGGTGTAAGTATGTAGGACTAGTAGCATGCCAAAGTTTGTGCTATTGCCATAGAGAATGCATTGGGCGTATAAGTTGAATAACTCATAAACTACAAAACATAAAAATAAATAAAAGTTCCAGCATGTGTCTCCACAGTAAGCTGAATAATAAAAAGTGTGAATGGAGTTTCTAGGTGAAAGTGACTTTTGACGTGCCTATAGAGCTGCCATTGAGCCCCATGTTAAATGTCTCAAATTTGAAAGCACTATATTTCTAAAACTATGAAACATTTCAAAGATTCCTTTTCAGGCAAACATGTCCACCGTAAGATGAACCTAAGTAGGCTAGAATGGGGTTGCTAGGTGTAAGTATGTAGTTACTAGTGCATGCCAAAGTTTGTGCTATTGCCATAGAGAATGCATTGGGGGTTTAAGTTAAATAACTCATAAACTACAAAACATAAAAATAAAAAAAAGTTCCAGCATGTGTCTCCACAGTAAGCTGAATAATAAAAAGTGTGAATGGAGTTTCTAGGTGAAAGTGACTTTTGACGTGCCTATAGAGCTGCCATTGAGCCCCATGTTAAATGTCTCAAATTTGAAAGCACTATATTTCTAAAACTATGAAACATTTCAAAGATTCCTTTTCAGGCAAACATGTCCACCGTAAGATGAACCTAAGTAGGCTAGAATGGGGTTGCTAGGTGTAAGTATGTAGGACTAGTAGCATGCCAAAGTTTGTGCTATTGCCATAGAGAATGCATTGGGCGTTTAAGTTGAATAACTCATAAACTACAAAACATAAAAATAAAAAAAAGTTCCAGCATGTGTCTCCACAGTAAGCTGAATAATAAAAAGTGTGAATGGAGTTTCTAGGTGAAAGTGACTTTTGACGTGCCTATAGAGCTGCCATTGAGCCCCATGTTAAATGTCTCAAATTTGAAAGCACTATATTTCTAAAACTATGAAACATTTCAAAGATTCCTTTTCAGGCAAACATGTCCACCGTAAGATGAACCTAAGTAGGCTAGAATGGGGTTGCTAGGTGTAAGTATGTAGTTACTAGTGCATGCCAAAGTTTGTGCTATTGCCATAGAGAATGCATTGGGCGTTTAAGTTAAATAACTCATAAACTACAAAACATAAAAATAAAAAAAAGTTCCAGCATGTGTCTCCACAGTAAGCTGAATAATAAAAAGTGTGAATGGAGTTTCTAGGTGAAAGTGACTTTTGACATGCCTATAGAGCTGCCATTGAGCCCCATGTTAAATGTCTCAAATTTGAAAGCACTATATTTCTAAAACTATGAAACATTTCAAAGATTCCTTTTCAGGCAAACATGTCCACCGTAAGATGAACCTAAGTAGGCTAGAATGGGGTTGCTAGGTGTAAGTATGTAGTTACTAGTGCATGCCAAAGTTTGTGCTATTGCCATAGAGAATGCATTGGGCGTTTAAGTTAAATAACTCATAAACTACAAAACATAAAAATAAAAAAAAGTTCCAGCATGTGTCTCCACAGTAAGCTGAATAATAAAAAGTGTGAATGGAGTTTCTAGGTGAAAGTGACTTTTGACGTGCCTATAGAGCTGCCATTGAGCCCCATGTTAAATGTCTCAAATTTGAAAGCACTATATTTCTAAAACTATGAAACATTTCAAAGATTCCTTTTCAGGCAAACATGTCCACCGTAAGATGAACCTAAGTAGGCTAGAATGGGGTTGCTAGGTGTAAGTATGTAGTTACTAGTGCATGCCAAAGTTTGTGCTATTGCCATAGAGAATGCATTGGGCGTTTAAGTTAAATAACTCATAAACTACAAAACATAAAAATAAAAAAAAGTTCCAGCATGTGTCTCCACAGTAAGCTGAATAATAAAAAGTGTGAATGGAGTTTCTAGGTGAAAGTGACTTTTGACATGCCTATAGAGCTGCCATTGAGCCCCATGTTAAATGTCTCAAATTTGAAAGCACTATATTTCTAAAACTATGAAACATTTCAAAGATTCCTTTTCAGGCAAACATGTCCACCGTAAGATGAACCTAAGTAGGCTAGAATGGGGTTGCTAGGTGTAAGTATGTAGTTACTAGTGCATGCCAAAGTTTGTGCTATTGCCATAGAGAATGCATTGGGCGTTTAAGTTAAATAACTCATAAACTACAAAACATAAAAATAAAAAAAAGTTCCAGCATGTGTCTCCACAGTAAGCTGAATAATAAAAAGTGTGAATGGAGTTTCTAGGTGAAAGTGACTTTTGACGTGCCTATAGAGCTGCCATTGAGCCCCATGTTAAATGTCTCAAATTTGAAAGCACTATATTTCTAAAACTATGAAACATTTCAAAGATTCCTTTTCAGGCAAACATGTCCACCGTAAGATGAACCTAAGTAGGCTAGAATGGGGTTGCTAGGTGTAAGTATGTAGTTACTAGTGCATGCCAAAGTTTGTGCTATTGCCATAGAGAATGCATTGGGCGTTTAAGTTAAATAACTCATAAACTACAAAACATAAAAATAAAAAAAAGTTCCAGCATGTGTCTCCACAGTAAGCTGAATAATAAAAAGTGTGAATGGAGTTTCTAGGTGAAAGTGACTTTTGACGTGCCTATAGAGCTGCCATTGAGCCCCATGTTAAATGTTTCAAATTTGAAAGCACTATATTTCTAAAACTATGAAACATTTCAAAGATTCCTTTTCAGGCAAACATGTCCACCGTAAGATGAACCTAAGTAGGCTAGAATGGGGTTGCTAGGTGTAAGTATGTAGTTACTAGTGCATGCCAAAGTTTGTGCTATTGCCATAGAGAATGCATTGGGCGTTTAAGTTAAATAACTCATAAACTACAAAACATAAAAATAAAAAAAAGTTCCAGCATGTGTCTCCACAGTAAGCTGAATAATAAAAAGTGTGAATGGAGTTTCTAGGTGAAAGTGACTTTTGACGTGCCTATAGAGCTGCCATTGAGCCCCATGTTAAATGTCTAAAATTTGAAAGCACTATATTTCTAAAACTATGAAACATTTCAAAGTTTCCTTTTCAGGCAAACATGTCCACCGTAAGATGAACCTAAGTAGGCTAGAATGGGGTTGCTAGGTGTAAGTATGTAGTTACTAGTGCATGCCAAAGTTTGTGCTATTGCCATAGAGAATGCATTGGGCGTTTAAGTTAAAAAACTCATAAACTACAAAACATAAAAATAAAAAAAAGTTCCAGCATGTGTCTCCACAGTAAGCTGAATAATAAAAAGTGTGAATGGAGTTTCTAGGTGAAAGTGACTTTTGACGTGCCTATAGAGCTGCCATTGAGCCCCATGTTAAATGTCTCAAATTTGAAAGCACTATATTTCTAAAACTATGAAACATTTCAAAGATTCCTTTTCAGGCAAACATGTCCACCGTAAGATGAACCTAAGTAGGATAGAATGGGGTTGCTAGGTGTAAGTATGTAGTTACTAGTGCATGCCAAAGTTTGTGCTATTGCCATAGAGAATGCATTGGGCGTTTAAGTTGAATAACTCATAAACTACAAAACATAAAAATAAAAAAAAGTTCCAGCATGTGTCTCCACAGTAAGCTGAATAATAAAAAGTGTGAATGGAGTTTCTAGGTGAAAGTGACTTTTGACGTGCCTATAGAGCTGCCATTGAGCCCCATGTTAAATGTTTCAAATTTGAAAGCACTATATTTCTAAAACTATGAAACATTTCAAAGATTCCTTTTCAGGCAAACATGTCCAACGTAAGATGAACCTAAGTAGGCTAGAATGGGGTTGCTAGGTGTAAGTAGGTAGTTACTAGTGCATGCCAAAGTTTGTGCTATTGCCATAGAGAATGCATTGGGCGTTTAAGTTAAATAACTCATAAACTACAAAACATAAAAATAAAAAAAAGTTCCAGCATGTGTCTCCACAGTAAGCTGAATAATAAAAAGTGTGAATGGAGTTTCTAGGTGAAAGTGACTTTTGACGTGCCTATAGAGCTGCCATTGAGCCCCATGTTAAATGTCTCAAATTTGAAAGCACTATATTTCTAAAACTATGAAACATTTCAAAGTTTCCTTTTCAGGCAAACATGTCCACCGTAAGATGAACCTAAGTAGGCTAGAATGGGGTTGCTAGGTGTAAGTATGTAGTTACTAGTGCATGCCAAAGTTTGTGCTATTGCCATAGAGAATGCATTGGGCGTTTAAGTTAAATAACTCATAAACTACAAAACATAAAAATAAAAAAAAGTTCCAGCATGTGTCTCCACAGTAAGCTGAATAATAAAAAGTGTGAATGGAGTTTCTAGGTGAAAGTGACTTTTGACGTGCCTATAGAGCTGCCATTGAGCCCCATGTTAAATGTCTCAAATTTGAAAGCACTATATTTCTAAAACTATGAAACATTTCAAAGATTCCTTTTCAGGCAAACATGTCCACCGTAAGATGAACCTAAGTAGGCTAGAATGGGGTTGCTAGGTGTAAGTATGTAGTTACTAGTGCATGCCAAAGTTTGTGCTATTGCCATAGAGAATGCATTGGGCGTTTAAGTTGAATAACTCATAAACTACAAAACATAAAAATAAAAAAAAGTTCCAGCATGTGTCTCCACAGTAAGCTGAATAATAAAAAGTGTGAATGGAGTTTCTAGGTGAAAGTGACTTTTGACGTGCCTATAGAGCTGCCATTGAGCCCCATGTTAAATGTCTCAAATTTGAAAGCACTATATTTCTAAAACTATGAAACATTTCAAAGTTTCCTTTTCAGGCAAACATGTCCACCGTAAGATGAACCTAAGTAGGCTAGAATGGGGTTGCTAGGTGTAAGTATGTAGGACTAGTAGCATGCCAAAGTTTGTGCTATTGCCATAGAGAATGCATTGGGCGTATAAGTTGAATAACTCATAAACTACAAAACATAAAAATAAAAAAAAGTTCCAGCATGTGTCTCCACAGTAAGCTGAATAATAAAAAGTGTGAATGGAGTTTCTAGGTGAAAGTGACTTTTGACGTGCCTATAGAGCTGCCATTGAGCCCCATGTTAAATGTTTCAAATTTGAAAGCACTATATTTCTAAAACTATGAAACATTTCAAAGATTCCTTTTCAGGCAAACATGTCCACCGTAAGATGAACCTAAGTAGGCTAGAATGGGGTTGCTAGGTGTAAGTATGTAGTTACTAGTGCATGCCAAAGTTTGTGCTATTGCCATAGAGAATGCATTGGGCGTTTAAGTTAAATAACTCATAAACTACAAAACATAAAAATAAAAAAAAGTTCCAGCATGTGTCTCCACAGTAAGCTGAATAATAAAAAGTGTGAATGGAGTTTCTAGGTGAAAGTGACTTTTGACGTGCCTATAGAGCTGCCATTGAGCCCCATGTTAAATGTCTCAAATTTGAAAGCACTATATTTCTAAAACTATGAAACATTTCAAAGTTTCCTTTTCAGGCAAACATGTCCACCGTAAGATGAACCTAAGTAGGCTAGAATGGGGTTGCTAGGTGTAAGTATGTAGTTACTAGTGCATGCCAAAGTTTGTGCTATTGCCATAGAGAATGCATTGGGCGTTTAAGTTAAATAACTCATAAACTACAAAACATAAAAATAAAAAAAAGTTCCAGCATGTGTCTCCACAGTAAGCTGAATAATAAAAAGTGTGAATGGAGTTTCTAGGTGAAAGTGACTTTTGACGTGCCTATAGAGCTGCCATTGAGCCCCATGTTAAATGTCTCAAATTTGAAAGCACTATATTTCTAAAACTATGAAACATTTCAAAGATTCCTTTTCAGGCAAACATGTCCACCGTAAGATGAACCTAAGTAGGCTAGAATGGGGTTGCTAGGTGTAAGTATGTAGTTACTAGTGCATGCCAAAGTTTGTGCTATTGCCATAGAGAATGCATTGGGCGTTTAAGTTGAATAACTCATAAACTACAAAACATAAAAATAAAAAAAAGTTCCAGCATGTGTCTCCACAGTAAGCTGAATAATAAAAAGTGTGAATGGAGTTTCTAGGTGAAAGTGACTTTTGACATGCCTATAGAGCTGCCATTGAGCCCCATGTTAAATGTCTCAAATTTGAAAGCACTATATTTCTAAAACTATGAAACATTTCAAAGATTCCTTTTCAGGCAAACATGTCCACCGTAAGATGAACCTAAGTAGGCTAGAATGGGGTTGCTAGGTGTAAGTATGTAGTTACTAGTGCATGCCAAAGTTTGTGCTATTGCCATAGAGAATGCATTGGGCGTTTAAGTTAAATAACTCATAAACTACAAAACATAAAAATAAAAAAAAGTTCCAGCATGTGTCTCCACAGTAAGCTGAATAATAAAAAGTGTGAATGGAGTTTCTAGGTGAAAGTGACTTTTGACGTGCCTATAGAGCTGCCATTGAGCCCCATGTTAAATGTCTCAAATTTTAAAGCACTATATTTCTAAAACTATGAAACATTTCAAAGTTTCCTTTTCAGGCAAACATGTCCACCGTAAGATGAACCTAAGTAGGCTAGAATGGGGTTGCTAGGTGTAAGTATGTAGTTACTAGTGCATGCCAAAGTTTGTGCTATTGCCATAGAGAATGCATTGGGCGTTTAAGTTAAATAACTCATAAACTACAAAACATAAAAAAAAAAAAAAGTTCCAGCATGTGTCTCCACAGTAAGCTGAATAATAAAAAGTGTGAATGGAGTTTCTAGGTGAAAGTGACTTTTGACGTGCCTATAGGGCTGCCATTGAGCCCCATGTTAAATGTCTCAAATTTGAAAGCACTATATTTCTAAAACTATGAAACATTTCAAAGATTCCTTTTCAGGCAAACATGTCCACCGTAAGATGAACCTAAGTAGGCTAGAATGGGGTTGCTAGGTGTAAGTATGTAGTTACTAGTGCATGCCAAAGTTTGTGCTATTGCCATAGAGAATGCATTGGGCGTTTAAGTTAAATAACTCATAAACTACAAAACATAAAAATAAAAAAAAGTTCCAGCATGTGTCTCCACAGTAAGCTGAATAATAAAAAGTGTGAATGGAGTTTCTAGGTGAAAGTGACTTTTGACGTGCCTATAGGGCTGCCATTGAGCCCCATGTTAAATGTCTCAAATTTGAAAGCACTATATTTCTAAAACTATGAAACATTTCAAAGTTTCCTTTTCAGGCAAACATGTCCACCGTAAGATGAACCTAAGTAGGCTAGAATGGGGTTGCTAGGTGTAAGTATGTAGGACTAGTAGCATGCCAAAGTTTGTGCTATTGCCATAGAGAATGCATTGGGCGTTTAAGTTGAATAACTCATAAACTACAAAACATAAAAATAAAAAAAAGTTCCAGCATGTGTCTCCACAGTAAGCTGAATAATAAAAAGTGTGAATGGAGTTTCTAGGTGAAAGTGACTTTTGACGTGCCTATAGAGCTGCCATTGAGCCCCATGTTAAATGTCTCAAATTTGAAAGCACTATATTTCTAAAACTATGAAACATTTCAAAGTTTCCTTTTCAGGCAAACATGTCCACCGTAAGATGAACCTAAGTAGGCTAGAATGGGGTTGCTAGGTGTAAGTATGTAGGACTAGTAGCATGCCAAAGTTTGTGCTATTGCCATAGAGAATGCATTGGGCGTTTAAGTTGAATAACTCATAAACTACAAAACATAAAAATAAAAAAAAGTTCCAGCATGTGTCTCCACAGTAAGCTGAATAATAAAAAGTGTGAATGGAGTTTCTAGGTGAAAGTGACTTTTGACGTGCCTATAGAGCTGCCATTGAGCCCCATGTTAAATGTTTCAAATTTGAAAGCACTATATTTCTAAAACTATGAAACATTTCAAAGATTCCTTTTCAGGCAAACATGTCCACCGTAAGATGAACCTAAGTAGGCTAGAATGGGGTTGCTAGGTGTAAGTATGTAGTTACTAGTGCATGCCAAAGTTTGTGCTATTGCCATAGAGAATGCATTGGGCGTTTAAGTTAAATAACTCATAAACTACAAAACATAAAAATAAAAAAAAGTTCCAGCATGTGTCTCCACAGTAAGCTGAATAATAAAAAGTGTGAATGGAGTTTCTAGGTGAAAGTGACTTTTGACGTGCCTATAGAGCTGCCATTGAGCCCCATGTTAAATGTCTCAAATTTGAAAGCACTATATTTCTAAAACTATGAAACATTTCAAAGTTTCCTTTTCAGGCAAACATGTCCACCGTAAGATGAACCTAAGTAGGCTAGAATGGGGTTGCTAGGTGTAAGTATGTAGTTACTAGTGCATGCCAAAGTTTGTGCTATTGCCATAGAGAATGCATTGGGCGTTTAAGTTAAATAACTCATAAACTACAAAACATAAAAATAAAAAAAAGTTCCAGCATGTGTCTCCACAGTAAGCTGAATAATAAAAAGTGTGAATGGAGTTTCTAGGTGAAAGTGACTTTTGACGTGCCTATAGAGCTGCCATTGAGCCCCATGTTAAATGTCTCAAATTTGAAAGCACTATATTTCTAAAACTATGAAACATTTCAAAGATTCCTTTTCAGGCAAACATGTCCACCGTAAGATGAACCTAAGTAGGCTAGAATGGGGTTGCTAGGTGTAAGTATGTAGTTACTAGTGCATGCCAAAGTTTGTGCTATTGCCATAGAGAATGCATTGGGCGTTTAAGTTGAATAACTCATAAACTACAAAACATAAAAATAAAAAAAAGTTCCAGCATGTGTCTCCACAGTAAGCTGAATAATAAAAAGTGTGAATGGAGTTTCTAGGTGAAAGTGACTTTTGACATGCCTATAGAGCTGCCATTGAGCCCCATGTTAAATGTCTCAAATTTGAAAGCACTATATTTCTAAAACTATGAAACATTTCAAAGATTCCTTTTCAGGCAAACATGTCCACCGTAAGATGAACCTAAGTAGGCTAGAATGGGGTTGCTAGGTGTAAGTATGTAGTTACTAGTGCATGCCAAAGTTTGTGCTATTGCCATAGAGAATGCATTGGGCGTTTAAGTTAAATAACTCATAAACTACAAAACATAAAAATAAAAAAAAGTTCCAGCATGTGTCTCCACAGTAAGCTGAATAATAAAAAGTGTGAATGGAGTTTCTAGGTGAAAGTGACTTTTGACGTGCCTATAGAGCTGCCATTGAGCCCCATGTTAAATGTCTCAAATTTTAAAGCACTATATTTCTAAAACTATGAAACATTTCAAAGTTTCCTTTTCAGGCAAACATGTCCACCGTAAGATGAACCTAAGTAGGCTAGAATGGGGTTGCTAGGTGTAAGTATGTAGTTACTAGTGCATGCCAAAGTTTGTGCTATTGCCATAGAGAATGCATTGGGCGTTTAAGTTAAATAACTCATAAACTACAAAACATAAAAAAAAAAAAAAGTTCCAGCATGTGTCTCCACAGTAAGCTGAATAATAAAAAGTGTGAATGGAGTTTCTAGGTGAAAGTGACTTTTGACGTGCCTATAGGGCTGCCATTGAGCCCCATGTTAAATGTCTCAAATTTGAAAGCACTATATTTCTAAAACTATGAAACATTTCAAAGATTCCTTTTCAGGCAAACATGTCCACCGTAAGATGAACCTAAGTAGGCTAGAATGGGGTTGCTAGGTGTAAGTATGTAGTTACTAGTGCATGCCAAAGTTTGTGCTATTGCCATAGAGAATGCATTGGGCGTTTAAGTTAAATAACTCATAAACTACAAAACATAAAAATAAAAAAAAGTTCCAGCATGTGTCTCCACAGTAAGCTGAATAATAAAAAGTGTGAATGGAGTTTCTAGGTGAAAGTGACTTTTGACGTGCCTATAGGGCTGCCATTGAGCCCCATGTTAAATGTCTCAAATTTGAAAGCACTATATTTCTAAAACTATGAAACATTTCAAAGTTTCCTTTTCAGGCAAACATGTCCACCGTAAGATGAACCTAAGTAGGCTAGAATGGGGTTGCTAGGTGTAAGTATGTAGGACTAGTAGCATGCCAAAGTTTGTGCTATTGCCATAGAGAATGCATTGGGCGTTTAAGTTGAATAACTCATAAACTACAAAACATAAAAATAAAAAAAAGTTCCAGCATGTGTCTCCACAGTAAGCTGAATAATAAAAAGTGTGAATGGAGTTTCTAGGTGAAAGTGACTTTTGACGTGCCTATAGAGCTGCCATTGAGCCCCATGTTAAATGTCTCAAATTTGAAAGCACTATATTTCTAAAACTATGAAACATTTCAAAGTTTCCTTTTCAGGCAAACATGTCCACCGTAAGATGAACCTAAGTAGGCTAGAATGGGGTTGCTAGGTGTAAGTATGTAGGACTAGTAGCATGCCAAAGTTTGTGCTATTGCCATAGAGAATGCATTGGGCGTTTAAGTTGAATAACTCATAAACTACAAAACATAAAAATAAAAAAAAGTTCCAGCATGTGTCTCCACAGTAAGCTGAATAATAAAAAGTGTGAATGGAGTTTCTAGGTGAAAGTGACTTTTGACGTGCCTATAGAGCTGCCATTGAGCCCCATGTTAAATGTCTCAAATTTGAAAGCACTATATTTCTAAAACTATGAAACATTTCAAAGATTCCTTTTCAGGCAAACATGTCCACCGTAAGATGAACCTAAGTAGGCTAGAATGGGGTTGCTAGGTGTAAGTATGTAGTTACTAGTGCATGCCAAAGTTTGTGCTATTGCCATAGAGAATGCATTGGGCGTTTAAGTTAAATAACTCATAAACTACAAAACATAAAAATAAAAAAAAGTTCCAGCATGTGTCTCCACAGTAAGCTGAATAATAAAAAGTGTGAATGGAGTTTCTAGGTGAAAGTGACTATTGACGTGCCTATAGAGCTGCCATTGAGCCCCATGTTAAATGTTTCAAATTTGAAAGCACTATATTTCTAAAACTATGAAACATTTCAAAGATTCCTTTTCAGGCAAACATGTCCACCGTAAGATGAACCTAAGTAGGCTAGAATGGGGTTGCTAGGTGTAAGTATGTAGTTACTAGTGCATGCCAAAGTTTGTGCTATTGCCATAGAGAATGCATTGGGCGTTTAAGTTAAATAACTCATAAACTACAAAACATAAAAATAAAAAAAAGTTCCAGCATGTGTCTCCACAGTAAGCTGAATAATAAAAAGTGTGAATGGAGTTTCTAGGTGAAAGTGACTTTTGACGTGCCTATAGAGCTGCCATTGAGCCCCATGTTAAATGTCTAAAATTTGAAAGCACTATATTTCTAAAACTATGAAACATTTCAAAGTTTCCTTTTCAGGCAAACATGTCCACCGTAAGATGAACCTAAGTAGGCTAGAATGGGGTTGCTAGGTGTAAGTATGTAGTTACTAGTGCATGCCAAAGTTTGTGCTATTGCCATAGAGAATGCATTGGGCGTTTAAGTTAAAAAACTCATAAACTACAAAACATAAAAATAAAAAAAAGTTCCAGCATGTGTCTCCACAGTAAGCTGAATAATAAAAAGTGTGAATGGAGTTTCTAGGTGAAAGTGACTTTTGACGTGCCTATAGAGCTGCCATTGAGCCCCATGTTAAATGTCTCAAATTTGAAAGCACTATATTTCTAAAACTATGAAACATTTCAAAGATTCCTTTTCAGGCAAACATGTCCACCGTAAGATGAACCTAAGTAGGCTAGAATGGGGTTGCTAGGTGTAAGTATGTAGTTACTAGTGCATGCCAAAGTTTGTGCTATTGCCATAGAGAATGCATTGGGCGTTTAAGTTGAATAACTCATAAACTACAAAACATAAAAATAAAAAAAAGTTCCAGCATGTGTCTCCACAGTAAGCTGAATAATAAAAAGTGTGAATGGAGTTTCTAGGTGAAAGTGACTTTTGACGTGCCTATAGAGCTGCCATTGAGCCCCATGTTAAATGTTTCAAATTTGAAAGCACTATATTTCTAAAACTATGAAACATTTCAAAGATTCCTTTTCAGGCAAACATGTCCACCGTAAGATGAACCTAAGTAGGCTAGAATGGGGTTGCTAGGTGTAAGTATGTAGTTACTAGTGCATGCCAAAGTTTGTGCTATTGCCATAGAGAATGCATTGGGCGTTTAAGTTAAATAACTCATAAACTACAAAACATAAAAATAAAAAAAAGTTCCAGCATGTGTCTCCACAGTAAGCTGAATAATAAAAAGTGTGAATGGAGTTTCTAGGTGAAAGTGACTTTTGACGTGCCTATAGAGCTGCCATTGAGCCCCATGTTAAATGTCTCAAATTTGAAAGCACTATATTTCTAAAACTATGAAACATTTCAAAGTTTCCTTTTCAGGCAAACATGTCCACCGTAAGATGAACCTAAGTAGGCTAGAATGGGGTTGCTAGGTGTAAGTATGTAGTTACTAGTGCATGCCAAAGTTTGTGCTATTGCCATAGAGAATGCATTGGGCGTTTAAGTTAAATAACTCATAAACTACAAAACATAAAAATAAAAAAAAGTTCCAGCATGTGTCTCCACAGTAAGCTGAATAATAAAAAGTGTGAATGGAGTTTCTAGGTGAAAGTGACTTTTGACGTGCCTATAGAGCTGCCATTGAGCCCCATGTTAAATGTCTCAAATTTGAAAGCACTATATTTCTAAAACTATGAAACATTTCAAAGATTCCTTTTCAGGCAAACATGTCCACCGTAAGATGAACCTAAGTAGGCTAGAATGGGGTTGCTAGGTGTAAGTATGTAGTTACTAGTGCATGCCAAAGTTTGTGCTATTGCCATAGAGAATGCATTGGGCGTTTAAGTTGAATAACTCATAAACTACAAAACATAAAAATAAAAAAAAGTTCCAGCATGTGTCTCCACAGTAAGCTGAATAATAAAAAGTGTGAATGGAGTTTCTAGGTGAAAGTGACTTTTGACGTGCCTATAGAGCTGCCATTGAGCCCCATGTTAAATGTCTCAAATTTGAAAGCACTATATTTCTAAAACTATGAAACATTTCAAAGTTTCCTTTTCAGGCAAACATGTCCACCGTAAGATGAACCTAAGTAGGCTAGAATGGGGTTGCTAGGTGTAAGTATGTAGGACTAGTAGCATGCCAAAGTTTGTGCTATTGCCATAGAGAATGCATTGGGCGTATAAGTTGAATAACTCATAAACTACAAAACATAAAAATAAAAAAAAGTTCCAGCATGTGTCTCCACAGTAAGCTGAATAATAAAAAGTGTGAATGGAGTTTCTAGGTGAAAGTGACTTTTGACGTGCCTATAGAGCTGCCATTGAGCCCCATGTTAAATGTTTCAAATTTGAAAGCACTATATTTCTAAAACTATGAAACATTTCAAAGATTCCTTTTCAGGCAAACATGTCCACCGTAAGATGAACCTAAGTAGGCTAGAATGGGGTTGCTAGGTGTAAGTATGTAGTTACTAGTGCATGCCAAAGTTTGTGCTATTGCCATAGAGAATGCATTGGGCGTTTAAGTTAAATAACTCATAAACTACAAAACATAAAAATAAAAAAAAGTTCCAGCATGTGTCTCCACAGTAAGCTGAATAATAAAAAGTGTGAATGGAGTTTCTAGGTGAAAGTGACTTTTGACGTGCCTATAGAGCTGCCATTGAGCCCCATGTTAAATGTCTCAAATTTGAAAGCACTATATTTCTAAAACTATGAAACATTTCAAAGTTTCCTTTTCAGGCAAACATGTCCACCGTAAGATGAACCTAAGTAGGCTAGAATGGGGTTGCTAGGTGTAAGTATGTAGTTACTAGTGCATGCCAAAGTTTGTGCTATTGCCATAGAGAATGCATTGGGCGTTTAAGTTAAATAACTCATAAACTACAAAACATAAAAATAAAAAAAAGTTCCAGCATGTGTCTCCACAGTAAGCTGAATAATAAAAAGTGTGAATGGAGTTTCTAGGTGAAAGTGACTTTTGACGTGCCTATAGAGCTGCCATTGAGCCCCATGTTAAATGTCTCAAATTTGAAAGCACTATATTTCTAAAACTATGAAACATTTCAAAGATTCCTTTTCAGGCAAACATGTCCACCGTAAGATGAACCTAAGTAGGCTAGAATGGGGTTGCTAGGTGTAAGTATGTAGTTACTAGTGCATGCCAAAGTTTGTGCTATTGCCATAGAGAATGCATTGGGCGTTTAAGTTGAATAACTCATAAACTACAAAACATAAAAATAAAAAAAAGTTCCAGCATGTGTCTCCACAGTAAGCTGAATAATAAAAAGT
Source organism: Protomyctophum parallelum (assembly GCF_964188405.1). Taxonomy (NCBI): domain Eukaryota; kingdom Metazoa; phylum Chordata; class Actinopteri; order Myctophiformes; family Myctophidae; genus Protomyctophum; species Protomyctophum parallelum. Next base: position 40,265,066 of record NC_139709.1, on the reverse strand, counting down.
GTGAATGGAGTTTCTAGGTGAAAGTGACTTTTGACATGCCTATAGAGCTGCCATTGAGCCCCATGTTAAATGTCTCAAATTTGAAAGCACTATATTTCTAAAACTATGAAACATTTCAAAGATTCCTTTTCAGGCAAACATGTCCACCGTAAGATGAACCTAAGTAGGCTAGAATGGGGTTGCTAGGTGTAAGTATGTAGTTACTAGTGCATGCCAAAGTTTGTGCTATTGCCATAGAGAATGCATTGGGCGTTTAAGTTAAATAACTCATAAACTACAAAACATAAAAATAAAAAAAAGTTCCAGCATGTGTCTCCACAGTAAGCTGAATAATAAAAAGTGTGAATGGAGTTTCTAGGTGAAAGTGACTTTTGACGTGCCTATAGGGCTGCCATTGAGCCCCATGTTAAATGTCTCAAATTTGAAAGCACTATATTTCTAAAACTATGAAACATTTCAAAGATTCCTTTTCAGGCAAACATGTCCACCGTAAGATGAACCTAAGTAGGCTAGAATGGGGTTGCTAGGTGTAAGTATGTAGTTACTAGTGCATGCCAAAGTTTGTGCTATTGCCATAGAGAATGCATTGGGCGTTTAAGTTAAATAACTCATAAACTACAAAACATAAAAATAAAAAAAAGTTCCAGCATGTGTCTCCACAGTAAGCTGAATAATAAAAAGTGTGAATGGAGTTTCTAGGTGAAAGTGACTTTTGACGTGCCTATAGGGCTGCCATTGAGCCCCATGTTAAATGTCTCAAATTTGAAAGCACTATATTTCTAAAACTATGAAACATTTCAAAGTTTCCTTTTCAGGCAAACATGTCCACCGTAAGATGAACCTAAGTAGGCTAGAATGGGGTTGCTAGGTGTAAGTATGTAGGACTAGTAGCATGCCAAAGTTTGTGCTATTGCCATAGAGAATGCATTGGGCGTTTAAGTTGAATAACTCATAAACTACAAAACATAAAAATAAAAAAAAGTTCCAGCATGTGTCTCCACAGTAAGCTGAATAATAAAAAGTGTGAATGGAGTTTCTAGGTGAAAGTGACTTTTGACGTGCCTATAGAGCTGCCATTGAGCCCCATGTTAAATGTCTCAAATTTGAAAGCACTATATTTCTAAAACTATGAAACATTTCAAATTTTCCTTTTCAGGCAAACATGTCCACCGTAAGATGAACCTAAGTAGGCTAGAATGGGGTTGCTAGGTGTAAGTATGTAGGACTAGTAGCATGCCAAAGTTTGTGCTATTGCCATAGAGAATGCATTGGGCGTTTAAGTTGAATAACTCATAAACTACAAAACATAAAAATAAAAAAAAGTTCCAGCATGTGTCTCCACAGTAAGCTGAATAATAAAAAGTGTGAATGGAGTTTCTAGGTGAAAGTGACTTTTGACGTGCCTATAGAGCTGCCATTGAGCCCCATGTTAAATGTCTCAAATTTGAAAGCACTATATTTCTAAAACTATGAAACATTTCAAAGATTCCTTTTCAGGCAAACATGTCCACCGTAAGATGAACCTAAGTAGGCTAGAATGGGGTTGCTAGGTGTAAGTATGTAGTTACTAGTGCATGCCAAAGTTTGTGCTATTGCCATAGAGAATGCATTGGGCGTTTAAGTTAAATAACTCATAAACTACAAAACATAAAAATAAAAAAAAGTTCCAGCATGTGTCTCCACAGTAAGCTGAATAATAAAAAGTGTGAATGGAGTTTCTAGGTGAAAGTGACTTTTGACGTGCCTATAGAGCTGCCATTGAGCCCCATGTTAAATGTTTCAAATTTGAAAGCACTATATTTCTAAAACTATGAAACATTTCAAAGATTCCTTTTCAGGCAAACATGTCCACCGTAAGATGAACCTAAGTAGGCTAGAATGGGGTTGCTAGGTGTAAGTATGTAGTTACTAGTGCATGCCAAAGTTTGTGCTATTGCCATAGAGAATGCATTGGGCGTTTAAGTTAAATAACTCATAAACTACAAAACATAAAAATAAAAAAAAGTTCCAGCATGTGTCTCCACAGTAAGCTGAATAATAAAAAGTGTGAATGGAGTTTCTAGGTGAAAGTGACTTTTGACGTGCCTATAGAGCTGCCATTGAGCCCCATGTTAAATGTCTCAAATTTGAAAGCACTATATTTCTAAAACTATGAAACATTTCAAAGTTTCCTTTTCAGGCAAACATGTCCACCGTAAGATGAACCTAAGTAGGCTAGAATGGGGTTGCTAGGTGTAAGTATGTAGTTACTAGTGCATGCCAAAGTTTGTGCTATTGCCATAGAGAATGCATTGGGCGTTTAAGTTAAATAACTCATAAACTACAAAACATAAAAATAAAAAAAAGTTCCAGCATGTGTCTCCACAGTAAGCTGAATAATAAAAAGTGTGAATGGAGTTTCTAGGTGAAAGTGACTTTTGACGTGCCTATAGAGCTGCCATTGAGCCCCATGTTAAATGTCTCAAATTTGAAAGCACTATATTTCTAAAACTATGAAACATTTCAAAGATTCCTTTTCAGGCAAACATGTCCACCGTAAGATGAACCTAAGTAGGCTAGAATGGGGTTGCTAGGTGTAAGTATGTAGTTACTAGTGCATGCCAAAGTTTGTGCTATTGCCATAGAGAATGCATTGGGCGTTTAAGTTGAATAACTCATAAACTACAAAACATAAAAATAAAAAAAAGTTCCAGCATGTGTCTCCACAGTAAGCTGAATAATAAAAAGTGTGAATGGAGTTTCTAGGTGAAAGTGACTTTTGACGTGCCTATAGAGCTGCCATTGAGCCCCATGTTAAATGTCTCAAATTTGAAAGCACTATATTTCTAAAACTATGAAACATTTCAAAGTTTCCTTTTCAGGCAAACATGTCCACCGTAAGATGAACCTAAGTAGGCTAGAATGGGGTTGCTAGGTGTAAGTATGTAGGACTAGTAGCATGCCAAAGTTTGTGCTATTGCCATAGAGAATGCATTGGGCGTATAAGTTGAATAACTCATAAACTACAAAACATAAAAATAAAAAAAAGTTCCAGCATGTGTCTCCACAGTAAGCTGAATAATAAAAAGTGTGAATGGAGTTTCTAGGTGAAAGTGACTTTTGACGTGCCTATAGAGCTGCCATTGAGCCCCATGTTAAATGTTTCAAATTTGAAAGCACTATATTTCTAAAACTATGAAACATTTCAAAGATTCCTTTTCAGGCAAACATGTCCACCGTAAGATGAACCTAAGTAGGCTAGAATGGGGTTGCTAGGTGTAAGTATGTAGTTACTAGTGCATGCCAAAGTTTGTGCTATTGCCATAGAGAATGCATTGGGCGTTTAAGTTAAATAACTCATAAACTACAAAACATAAAAATAAAAAAAAGTTCCAGTATGTGTCTCCACAGTAAGCTGAATAATAAAAAGTGTGAATGGAGTTTCTAGGTGAAAGTGACTTTTGACGTGCCTATAGAGCTGCCATTGAGCCCCATGTTAAATGTCTCAAATTTGAAAGCACTATATTTCTAAAACTATGAAACATTTCAAAGTTTCCTTTTCAGGCAAACATGTCCACCGTAAGATGAACCTAAGTAGGCTAGAATGGGGTTGCTAGGTGTAAGTATGTAGTTACTAGTGCATGCCAAAGTTTGTGCTATTGCCATAGAGAATGCATTGGGCGTTTAAGTTAAATAACTCATAAACTACAAAACATAAAAATAAAAAAAAGTTCCAGCATGTGTCTCCACAGTAAGCTGAATAATAAAAAGTGTGAATGGAGTTTCTAGGTGAAAGTGACTTTTGACGTGCCTATAGAGCTGCCATTGAGCCCCATGTTAAATGTCTCAAATTTGAAAGCACTATATTTCTAAAACTATGAAACATTTCAAAGATTCCTTTTCAGGCAAACATGTCCACCGTAAGATGAACCTAAGTAGGCTAGAATGGGGTTGCTAGGTGTAAGTATGTAGTTACTAGTGCATGCCAAAGTTTGTGCTATTGCCATAGAGAATGCATTGGGCGTTTAAGTTGAATAACTCATAAACTACAAAACATAAAAATAAAAAAAAGTTCCAGCATGTGTCTCCACAGTAAGCTGAATAATAAAAAGTGTGAATGGAGTTTCTAGGTGAAAGTGACTTTTGACATGCCTATAGAGCTGCCATTGAGCCCCATGTTAAATGTCTCAAATTTGAAAGCACTATATTTCTAAAACTATGAAACATTTCAAAGATTCCTTTTCAGGCAAACATGTCCACCGTAAGATGAACCTAAGTAGGCTAGAATGGGGTTGCTAGGTGTAAGTATGTAGTTACTAGTGCATGCCAAAGTTTGTGCTATTGCCATAGAGAATGCATTGGGCGTTTAAGTTAAATAACTCATAAACTACAAAACATAAAAATAAAAAAAAGTTCCAGCATGTGTCTCCACAGTAAGCTGAATAATAAAAAGTGTGAATGGAGTTTCTAGGTGAAAGTGACTTTTGACGTGCCTATAGAGCTGCCATTGAGCCCCATGTTAAATGTCTCAAATTTTAAAGCACTATATTTCTAAAACTATGAAACATTTCAAAGTTTCCTTTTCAGGCAAACATGTCCACCGTAAGATGAACCTAAGTAGGCTAGAATGGGGTTGCTAGGTGTAAGTATGTAGTTACTAGTGCATGCCAAAGTTTGTGCTATTGCCATAGAGAATGCATTGGGCGTTTAAGTTAAATAACTCATAAACTACAAAACATAAAAATAAAAAAAAGTTCCAGCATGTGTCTCCACAGTAAGCTGAATAATAAAAAGTGTGAATGGAGTTTCTAGGTGAAAGTGACTTTTGACGTGCCTATAGGGCTGCCATTGAGCCCCATGTTAAATGTCTCAAATTTGAAAGCACTATATTTCTAAAACTATGAAACATTTCAAAGATTCCTTTTCAGGCAAACATGTCCACCGTAAGATGAACCTAAGTAGGCTAGAATGGGGTTGCTAGGTGTAAGTATGTAGTTACTAGTGCATGCCAAAGTTTGTGCTATTGCCATAGAGAATGCATTGGGCGTTTAAGTTAAATAACTCATAAACTACAAAACATAAAAATAAAAAAAAGTTCCAGCATGTGTCTCCACAGTAAGCTGAATAATAAAAAGTGTGAATGGAGTTTCTAGGTGAAAGTGACTTTTGACGTGCCTATAGGGCTGCCATTGAGCCCCATGTTAAATGTCTCAAATTTGAAAGCACTATATTTCTAAAACTATGAAACATTTCAAAGTTTCCTTTTCAGGCAAACATGTCCACCGTAAGATGAACCTAAGTAGGCTAGAATGGGGTTGCTAGGTGTAAGTATGTAGTTACTAGTGCATGCCAAAGTTTGTGCTATTGCCATAGAGAATGCATTGGGCGTTTAAGTTAAATAACTCATAAACTACAAAACATAAAAATAAAAAAAAGTTCCAGCATGTGTCTCCACAGTAAGCTGAATAATAAAAAGTGTGAATGGAGTTTCTAGGTGAAAGTGACTTTTGACGTGCCTATAGGGCTGCCATTGAGCCCCATGTTAAATGTCTCAAATTTGAAAGCACTATATTTCTAAAACTATGAAACATTTCAAAGTTTCCTTTTCAGGCAAACATGTCCACCGTAAGATGAACCTAAGTAGGCTAGAATGGGGTTGCTAGGTGTAAGTATGTAGTTACTAGTGCATGCCAAAGTTTGTGCTATTGCCATAGAGAATGCATTGGGCGTTTAAGTTAAATAACTCATAAACTACAAAACATAAAAATAAAAAAAAGTTCCAGCATGTGTCTCCACAGTAAGCTGAATAATAAAAAGTGTGAATGGAGTTTCTAGGTGAAAGTGACTTTTGACGTGCCTATAGGGCTGCCATTGAGCCCCATGTTAAATGTCTCAAATTTGAAAGCACTATATTTCTAAAACTATGAAACATTTCAAAGTTTCCTTTTCAGGCAAACATGTCCACCGTAAGATGAACCTAAGTAGGCTAGAATGGGGTTGCTAGGTGTAAGTATGTAGGACTAGTAGCATGCCAAAGTTTGTGCTATTGCCATAGAGAATGCATTGGGCGTTTAAGTTGAATAACTCATAAACTACAAAACATAAAAATAAAAAAAAGTTCCAGCATGTGTCTCCACAGTAAGCTGAATAATAAAAAGTGTGAATGGAGTTTCTAGGTGAAAGTGACTTTTGACGTGCCTATAGAGCTGCCATTGAGCCCCATGTTAAATGTCTCAAATTTGAAAGCACTATATTTCTAAAACTATGAAACATTTCAAAGTTTCCTTTTCAGGCAAACATGTCCACCGTAAGATGAACCTAAGTAGGCTAGAATGGGGTTGCTAGGTGTAAGTATGTAGGACTAGTAGCATGCCAAAGTTTGTGCTATTGCCATAGAGAATGCATTGGGCGTTTAAGTTGAATAACTCATAAACTACAAAACATAAAAATAAAAAAAAGTTCCAGCATGTGTCTCCACAGTAAGCTGAATAATAAAAAGTGTGAATGGAGTTTCTAGGTGAAAGTGACTTTTGACGTGCCTATAGAGCTGCCATTGAGCCCCATGTTAAATGTCTCAAATTTGAAAGCACTATATTTCTAAAACTATGAAACATTTCAAAGATTCCTTTTCAGGCAAACATGTCCACCGTAAGATGAACCTAAGTAGGCTAGAATGGGGTTGCTAGGTGTAAGTATGTAGTTACTAGTGCATGCCAAAGTTTGTGCTATTGCCATAGAGAATGCATTGGGCGTTTAAGTTAAATAACTCATAAACTACAAAACATAAAAATAAAAAAAAGTTCCAGCATGTGTCTCCACAGTAAGCTGAATAATAAAAAGTGTGAATGGAGTTTCTAGGTGAAAGTGACTTTTGACGTGCCTATAGAGCTGCCATTGAGCCCCATGTTAAATGTCTCAAATTTGAAAGCACTATATTTCTAAAACTATGAAACATTTCAAAGTTTCCTTTTCAGGCAAACATGTCCACCGTAAGATGAACCTAAGTAGGCTAGAATGGGGTTGCTAGGTGTAAGTATGTAGGACTAGTAGCATGCCAAAGTTTGTGCTATTGCCATAGAGAATGCATTGGGCGTATAAGTTGAATAACTCATAAACTACAAAACATAAAAATAAAAAAAAGTTCCAGCATGTGTCTCCACAGTAAGCTGAATAATAAAAAGTGTGAATGGAGTTTCTAGGTGAAAGTGACTTTTGACGTGCCTATAGAGCTGCCATTGAGCCCCATGTTAAATGTCTCAAATTTGAAAGCACTATATTTCTAAAACTATGAAACATTTCAAAGATTCCTTTTCAGGCAAACATGTCCACCGTAAGATGAACCTAAGTAGGCTAGAATGGGGTTGCTAGGTGTAAGTATGTAGTTACTAGTGCATGCCAAAGTTTGTGCTATTGCCATAGAGAATGCATTGGGCGTTTAAGTTAAAAAACTCATAAACTACAAAACATAAAAATAAAAAAAAGTTCCAGCATGTGTCTCCACAGTAAGCTGAATAATAAAAAGTGTGAATGGAGTTTCTAGGTGAAAGTGACTTTTGACGTGCCTATAGAGCTGCCATTGAGCCCCATGTTAAATGTTTCAAATTTGAAAGCACTATATTTCTAAAACTATGAAACATTTCAAAGATTCCTTTTCAGGCAAACATGTCCACCGTAAGATGAACCTAAGTAGGCTAGAATGGGGTTGCTAGGTGTAAGTATGTAGTTACTAGTGCATGCCAAAGTTTGTGCTATTGCCATAGAGAATGCATTGGGCGTTTAAGTTAAATAACTCATAAACTACAAAACATAAAAATAAAAAAAAGTTCCAGCATGTGTCTCCACAGTAAGCTGAATAATAAAAAGTGTGAATGGAGTTTCTAGGTGAAAGTGACTTTTGACGTGCCTATAGAGCTGCCATTGAGCCCCATGTTAAATGTCTCAAATTTGAAAGCACTATATTTCTAAAACTATGAAACATTTCAAAGTTTCCTTTTCAGGCAAACATGTCCACCGTAAGATGAACCTAAGTAGGCTAGAATGGGGTTGCTAGGTGTAAGTATGTAGTTACTAGTGCATGCCAAAGTTTGTGCTATTGCCATAGAGAATGCATTGGGCGTTTAAGTTAAATAACTCATAAACTACAAAACATAAAAATAAAAAAAAGTTCCAGCATGTGTCTCCACAGTAAGCTGAATAATAAAAAGTGTGAATGGAGTTTCTAGGTGAAAGTGACTTTTGACGTGCCTATAGAGCTGCCATTGAGCCCCATGTTAAATGTCTCAAATTTGAAAGCACTATATTTCTAAAACTATGAAACATTTCAAAGATTCCTTTTCAGGCAAACATGTCCACCGTAAGATGAACCTAAGTAGGCTAGAATGGGGTTGCTAGGTGTAAGTATGTAGTTACTAGTGCATGCCAAAGTTTGTGCTATTGCCATAGAGAATGCATTGGGCGTTTAAGTTGAATAACTCATAAACTACAAAACATAAAAATAAAAAAAAGTTCCAGCATGTGTCTCCACAGTAAGCTGAATAATAAAAAGTGTGAATGGAGTTTCTAGGTGAAAGTGACTTTTGACGTGCCTATAGAGCTGCCATTGAGCCCCATGTTAAATGTCTCAAATTTGAAAGCACTATATTTCTAAAACTATGAAACATTTCAAAGTTTCCTTTTCAGGCAAACATGTCCACCGTAAGATGAACCTAAGTAGGCTAGAATGGGGTTGCTAGGTGTAAGTATGTAGGACTAGTAGCATGCCAAAGTTTGTGCTATTGCCATAGAGAATGCATTGGGCGTATAAGTTGAATAACTCATAAACTACAAAACATAAAAATAAAAAAAAGTTCCAGCATGTGTCTCCACAGTAAGCTGAATAATAAAAAGTGTGAATGGAGTTTCTAGGTGAAAGTGACTTTTGACGTGCCTATAGAGCTGCCATTGAGCCCCATGTTAAATGTTTCAAATTTGAAAGCACTATATTTCTAAAACTATGAAACATTTCAAAGATTCCTTTTCAGGCAAACATGTCCACCGTAAGATGAACCTAAGTAGGCTAGAATGGGGTTGCTAGGTGTAAGTATGTAGTTACTAGTGCATGCCAAAGTTTGTGCTATTGCCATAGAGAATGCATTGGGCGTTTAAGTTAAATAACTCATAAACTACAAAACATAAAAATAAAAAAAAGTTCCAGTATGTGTCTCCACAGTAAGCTGAATAATAAAAAGTGTGAATGGAGTTTCTAGGTGAAAGTGACTTTTGACGTGCCTATAGAGCTGCCATTGAGCCCCATGTTAAATGTCTCAAATTTGAAAGCACTATATTTCTAAAACTATGAAACATTTCAAAGTTTCCTTTTCAGGCAAACATGTCCACCGTAAGATGAACCTAAGTAGGCTAGAATGGGGTTGCTAGGTGTAAGTATGTAGTTACTAGTGCATGCCAAAGTTTGTGCTATTGCCATAGAGAATGCATTGGGCGTTTAAGTTAAATAACTCATAAACTACAAAACATAAAAATAAAAAAAAGTTCCAGCATGTGTCTCCACAGTAAGCTGAATAATAAAAAGTGTGAATGGAGTTTCTAGGTGAAAGTGACTTTTGACGTGCCTATAGAGCTGCCATTGAGCCCCATGTTAAATGTCTCAAATTTGAAAGCACTATATTTCTAAAACTATGAAACATTTCAAAGATTCCTTTTCAGGCAAACATGTCCACCGTAAGATGAACCTAAGTAGGCTAGAATGGGGTTGCTAGGTGTAAGTATGTAGTTACTAGTGCATGCCAAAGTTTGTGCTATTGCCATAGAGAATGCATTGGGCGTTTAAGTTGAATAACTCATAAACTACAAAACATAAAAATAAAAAAAAGTTCCAGCATGTGTCTCCACAGTAAGCTGAATAATAAAAAGTGTGAATGGAGTTTCTAGGTGAAAGTGACTTTTGACATGCCTATAGAGCTGCCATTGAGCCCCATGTTAAATGTCTCAAATTTGAAAGCACTATATTTCTAAAACTATGAAACATTTCAAAGATTCCTTTTCAGGCAAACATGTCCACCGTAAGATGAACCTAAGTAGGCTAGAATGGGGTTGCTAGGTGTAAGTATGTAGTTACTAGTGCATGCCAAAGTTTGTGCTATTGCCATAGAGAATGCATTGGGCGTTTAAGTTAAATAACTCATAAACTACAAAACATAAAAATAAAAAAAAGTTCCAGCATGTGTCTCCACAGTAAGCTGAATAATAAAAAGTGTGAATGGAGTTTCTAGGTGAAAGTGACTTTTGACGTGCCTATAGAGCTGCCATTGAGCCCCATGTTAAATGTCTCAAATTTTAAAGCACTATATTTCTAAAACTATGAAACATTTCAAAGTTTCCTTTTCAGGCAAACATGTCCACCGTAAGATGAACCTAAGTAGGCTAGAATGGGGTTGCTAGGTGTAAGTATGTAGTTACTAGTGCATGCCAAAGTTTGTGCTATTGCCATAGAGAATGCATTGGGCGTTTAAGTTAAATAACTCATAAACTACAAAACATAAAAATAAAAAAAAGTTCCAGCATGTGTCTCCACAGTAAGCTGAATAATAAAAAGTGTGAATGGAGTTTCTAGGTGAAAGTGACTTTTGACGTGCCTATAGGGCTGCCATTGAGCCCCATGTTAAATGTCTCAAATTTGAAAGCACTATATTTCTAAAACTATGAAACATTTCAAAGATTCCTTTTCAGGCAAACATGTCCACCGTAAGATGAACCTAAGTAGGCTAGAATGGGGTTGCTAGGTGTAAGTATGTAGTTACTAGTGCATGCCAAAGTTTGTGCTATTGCCATAGAGAATGCATTGGGCGTTTAAGTTAAATAACTCATAAACTACAAAACATAAAAATAAAAAAAAGTTCCAGCATGTGTCTCCACAGTAAGCTGAATAATAAAAAGTGTGAATGGAGTTTCTAGGTGAAAGTGACTTTTGACGTGCCTATAGGGCTGCCATTGAGCCCCATGTTAAATGTCTCAAATTTGAAAGCACTATATTTCTAAAACTATGAAACATTTCAAAGTTTCCTTTTCAGGCAAACATGTCCACCGTAAGATGAACCTAAGTAGGCTAGAATGGGGTTGCTAGGTGTAAGTATGTAGTTACTAGTGCATGCCAAAGTTTGTGCTATTGCCATAGAGAATGCATTGGGCGTTTAAGTTAAATAACTCATAAACTACAAAACATAAAAATAAAAAAAAGTTCCAGCATGTGTCTCCACAGTAAGCTGAATAATAAAAAGTGTGAATGGAGTTTCTAGGTGAAAGTGACTTTTGACGTGCCTATAGGGCTGCCATTGAGCCCCATGTTAAATGTCTCAAATTTGAAAGCACTATATTTCTAAAACTATGAAACATTTCAAAGTTTCCTTTTCAGGCAAACATGTCCACCGTAAGATGAACCTAAGTAGGCTAGAATGGGGTTGCTAGGTGTAAGTATGTAGGACTAGTAGCATGCCAAAGTTTGTGCTATTGCCATAGAGAATGCATTGGGCGTTTAAGTTGAATAACTCATAAACTACAAAACATAAAAATAAAAAAAAGTTCCAGCATGTGTCTCCACAGTAAGCTGAATAATAAAAAGTGTGAATGGAGTTTCTAGGTGAAAGTGACTTTTGACGTGCCTATAGAGCTGCCATTGAGCCCCATGTTAAATGTCTCAAATTTGAAAGCACTATATTTCTAAAACTATGAAACATTTCAAAGTTTCCTTTTCAGGCAAACATGTCCACCGTAAGATGAACCTAAGTAGGCTAGAATGGGGTTGCTAGGTGTAAGTATGTAGGACTAGTAGCATGCCAAAGTTTGTGCTATTGCCATAGAGAATGCATTGGGCGTTTAAGTTGAATAACTCATAAACTACAAAACATAAAAATAAAAAAAAGTTCCAGCATGTGTCTCCACAGTAAGCTGAATAATAAAAAGTGTGAATGGAGTTTCTAGGTGAAAGTGACTTTTGACGTGCCTATAGAGCTGCCATTGAGCCCCATGTTAAATGTCTCAAATTTGAAAGCACTATATTTCTAAAACTATGAAACATTTCAAAGATTCCTTTTCAGGCAAACATGTCCACCGTAAGATGAACCTAAGTAGGCTAGAATGGGGTTGCTAGGTGTAAGTATGTAGTTACTAGTGCATGCCAAAGTTTGTGCTATTGCCATAGAGAATGCATTGGGCGTTTAAGTTAAATAACTCATAAACTACAAAACATAAAAATAAAAAAAAGTTCCAGCATGTGTCTCCACAGTAAGCTGAATAATAAAAAGTGTGAATGGAGTTTCTAGGTGAAAGTGACTTTTGACGTGCCTATAGAGCTGCCATTGAGCCCCATGTTAAATGTCTCAAATTTGAAAGCACTATATTTCTAAAACTATGAAACATTTCAAAGTTTCCTTTTCAGGCAAACATGTCCACCGTAAGATGAACCTAAGTAGGCTAGAATGGGGTTGCTAGGTGTAAGTATGTAGGACTAGTAGCATGCCAAAGTTTGTGCTATTGCCATAGAGAATGCATTGGGCGTATAAGTTGAATAACTCATAAACTACAAAACATAAAAATAAAAAAAAGTTCCAGCATGTGTCTCCACAGTAAGCTGAATAATAAAAAGTGTGAATGGAGTTTCTAGGTGAAAGTGACTTTTGACGTGCCTATAGAGCTGCCATTGAGCCCCATGTTAAATGTCTCAAATTTGAAAGCACTATATTTCTAAAACTATGAAACATTTCAAAGATTCCTTTTCAGGCAAACATGTCCACCGTAAGATGAACCTAAGTAGGCTAGAATGGGGTTGCTAGGTGTAAGTATGTAGTTACTAGTGCATGCCAAAGTTTGTGCTATTGCCATAGAGAATGCATTGGGCGTTTAAGTTAAAAAACTCATAAACTACAAAACATAAAAATAAAAAAAAGTTCCAGCATGTGTCTCCACAGTAAGCTGAATAATAAAAAGTGTGAATGGAGTTTCTAGGTGAAAGTGACTTTTGACGTGCCTATAGAGCTGCCATTGAGCCCCATGTTAAATGTCTCAAATTTGAAAGCACTATATTTCTAAAACTATGAAACATTTCAAAGATTCCTTTTCAGGCAAACATGTCCACCGTAAGATGAACCTAAGTAGGCTAGAATGGGGTTGCTAGGTGTAAGTATGTAGTTACTAGTGCATGCCAAAGTTTGTGCTATTGCCATAGAGAATGCATTGGGCGTTTAAGTTGAATAACTCATAAACTACAAAACATAAAAATAAAAAAAAGTTCCAGCATGTGTCTCCACAGTAAGCTGAATAATAAAAAGTGTGAATGGAGTTTCTAGGTGAAAGTGACTTTTGACGTGCCTATAGAGCTGCCATTGAGCCCAATGTTAAATGTTTCAAATTTGAAAGCACTATATTTCTAAAACTATGAAACATTTCAAAGATTCCTTTTCAGGCAAACATGTCCACCGTAAGATGAACCTAAGTAGGCTAGAATGGGGTTGCTAGGTGTAAGTATGTAGTTACTAGTGCATGCCAAAGTTTGTGCTATTGCCATAGAGAATGCATTGGGCGTTTAAGTTAAATAACTCATAAACTACAAAACATAAAAATAAAAAAAAGTTCCAGCATGTGTCTCCACAGTAAGCTGAATAATAAAAAGTGTGAATGGAGTTTCTAGGTGAAAGTGACTTTTGACGTGCCTATAGAGCTGCCATTGAGCCCCATGTTAAATGTCTCAAATTTGAAAGCACTATATTTCTAAAACTATGAAACATTTCAAAGTTTCCTTTTCAGGCAAACATGTCCACCGTAAGATGAACCTAAGTAGGCTAGAATGGGGTTGCTAGGTGTAAGTATGTAGTTACTAGTGCATGCCAAAGTTTGTGCTATTGCCATAGACAATGCATTGGGCGTTTAAGTTAAATAACTCATAAACTACAAAACATAAAAATAAAAAACAGTTCCAGCATGTGTCTCCACAGTAAGCTGAATAATAAAAAGTGTGAATGGAGTTTCTAGGTGAAAGTGACTTTTGACGTGCCTATAGAGCTGCCATTGAGCCCCATGTTAAATGTCTCAAATTTGAAAGCACTATATTTCTAAAACTATGAAACATTTCAAAGATTCCTTTTCAGGCAAACATGTCCACCGTAAGATGAACCTAAGTAGGCTAGAATGGGGTTGCTAGGTGTAAGTATGTAGTTACTAGTGCATGCCAAAGTTTGTGCTATTGCCATAGAGAATGCATTGGGCGTTTAAGTTGAATAACTCATAAACTACAAAACATAAAAATAAAAAAAAGTTCCAGCATGTGTCTCCACAGTAAGCTGAATAATAAAAAGTGTGAATGGAGTTTCTAGGTGAAAGTGACTTTTGACGTGCCTATAGAGCTGCCATTGAGCCCCATGTTAAATGTCTCAAATTTGAAAGCACTATATTTCTAAAACTATGAAACATTTCAAAGTTTCCTTTTCAGGCAAACATGTCCACCGTAAGATGAACCTAAGTAGGCTAGAATGGGGTTGCTAGGTGTAAGTATGTAGGACTAGTAGCATGCCAAAGTTTGTGCTATTGCCATAGAGAATGCATTGGGCGTATAAGTTGAATAACTCATAAACTACAAAACATAAAAATAAAAAAAAGTTCCAGCATGTGTCTCCACAGTAAGCTGAATAATAAAAAGTGTGAATGGAGTTTCTAGGTGAAAGTGACTTTTGACGTGCCTATAGAGCTGCCATTGAGCCCCATGTTAAATGTCTCAAATTTGAAAGCACTATATTTCTAAAACTATGAAACATTTCAAAGTTTCCTTTTCAGGCAAACATGTCCACCGTAAGATGAACCTAAGTAGGCTAGAATGGGGTTGCTAGGTGTAAGTATGTAGTTACTAGTGCATGCCAAAGTTTGTGCTATTGCCATAGAGAATGCATTGGGCGTTTAAGTTAAATAACTCATAAACTACAAAACATAAAAATAAAAAAAAGTTCCAGCATGTGTCTCCACAGTAAGCTGAATAATAAAAAGTGTGAATGGAGTTTCTAGGTGAAAGTGACTTTTGACGTGCCTATAGAGCTGCCATTGAGCCCCATGTTAAATGTCTCAAATTTGAAAGCACTATATTTCTAAAACTATGAAACATTTCAAAGATTCCTTTTCAGGCAAACATGTCCACCGTAAGATGAACCTAAGTAGGCTAGAATGGGGTTGCTAGGTGTAAGTATGTAGTTACTAGTGCATGCCAAAGTTTGTGCTATTGCCATAGAGAATGCATTGGGCGTTTAAGTTGAATAACTCATAAACTACAAAACATAAAAATAAAAAAAAGTTCCAGCATGTGTCTCCACAGTAAGCTGAATAATAAAAAGTGTGAATGGAGTTTCTAGGTTAAAGTGACTTTTGACGTGCCTATAGAGCTGCCATTGAGCCCCATGTTAAATGTCTCAAATTTGAAAGCACTATATTTCTAAAACTATGAAACATTTCAAAGTTTCCTTTTCAGGCAAACATGTCCACCGTAAGATGAACCTAAGTAGGCTAGAATGGGGTTGCTAGGTGTAAGTATGTAGGACTAGTAGCATGCCAAAGTTTGTGCTATTGCCATAGAGAATGCATTGGGCGTATAAGTTGAATAACTCATAAACTACAAAACATAAAAATAAAAAAAAGTTCCAGCATGTGTCTCCACAGTAAGCTGAATAATAAAAAGTGTGAATAGAGTTTCTAGGTGAAAGTGACTTTTGACGTGCCTATAGAGCTGCCATTGAGCCCCATGTTAAATGTTTCAAATTTGAAAGCACTATATTTCTAAAACTATGAAACATTTCAAAGATTCCTTTTCAGGCAAACATGTCCACCGTAAGATGAACCTACGTAAGTAGGCTAGAATGGGGTTGCTAGGTGTAAGTATGTAGTTACTAGTGCATGCCAAAGTTTGTGCTATTGCCATAGAGAATGCATTGGGCGTTTAAGTTAAATAACTCATAAACTACAAAACATAAAAATAAAAAAAAGTTCCAGCATGTGTCTCCACAGTAAGCTGAATAATAAAAAGTGTGAATGGAGTTTCTAGGTGAAAGTGACTTTTGACGTGCCTATAGAGCTGCCATTGAGCCCCATGTTAAATGTCTCAAATTTGAAAGCACTATATTTCTAAAACTATGAAACATTTCAAAGTTTCCTTTTCAGGCAAACATGTCCACCGTAAGATGAACCTAAGTAGGCTAGAATGGGGTTGCTAGGTGTAAGTATGTAGGACTAGTAGCATGCCAAAGTTTGTGCTATTGCCATAGAGAATGCATTGGGCGTATAAGTTGAATAACTCATAAACTACAAAACATAAAAATAAAAAAAAGTTCCAGCATGTGTCTCCACAGTAAGCTGAATAATAAAAAGTGTGAATGGAGTTTCTAGGTGAAAGTGACTTTTGACGTGCCTATAGAGCTGCCATTGAGCCCCATGTTAAATGTCTCAAATTTGAAAGCACTATATTTCTAAAACTATGAAACATTTCAAAGTTTCCTTTTCAGGCAAACATGTCCACCGTAAGATGAACCTAAGTAGGCTAGAATGGGGTTGCTAGGTGTAAGTATGTAGTTACTAGTGCATGCCAAAGTTTGTGCTATTGCCATAGAGAATGCATTGGGCGTTTAAGTTAAATAACTCATAAACTACAAAACATAAAAATAAAAAAAAGTTCCAGCATGTGTCTCCACAGTAAGCTGAATAATAAAAAGTGTGAATGGAGTTTCTAGGTGAAAGTGACTTTTGACGTGCCTATAGAGCTGCCATTGAGCCCCATGTTAAATGTCTCAAATTTGAAAGCACTATATTTCTAAAACTATGAAACATTTCAAAGATTCCTTTTCAGGCAAACATGTCCACCGTAAGATGAACCTAAGTAGGCTAGAATGGGGTTGCTAGGTGTAAGTATGTAGTTACTAGTGCATGCCAAAGTTTGTGCTATTGCCATAGAGAATGCATTGGGCGTTTAAGTTGAATAACTCATAAACTACAAAACATAAAAATAAAAAAAAGTTCCAGCATGTGTCTCCACAGTAAGCTGAATAATAAAAAGTGTGAATGGAGTTTCTAGGTGAAAGTGACTTTTGACGTGCCTATAGAGCTGCCATTGAGCCCCATGTTAAATGTCTCAAATTTGAAAGCACTATATTTCTAAAACTATGAAACATTTCAAAGTTTCCTTTTCAGGCAAACATGTCCACCGTAAGATGAACCTAAGTAGGCTAGAATGGGGTTGCTAGGTGTAAGTATGTAGGACTAGTAGCATGCCAAAGTTTGTGCTATTGCCATAGAGAATGCATTGGGCGTATAAGTTGAATAACTCATAAACTACAAAACATAAAAATAAAAAAAAGTTCCAGCATGTGTCTCCACAGTAAGCTGAATAATAAAAAGTGTGAATAGAGTTTCTAGGTGAAAGTGACTTTTGACGTGCCTATAGAGCTGCCATTGAGCCCCATGTTAAATGTTTCAAATTTGAAAGCACTATATTTCTAAAACTATGAAACATTTCAAAGATTCCTTTTCAGGCAAACATGTCCACCGTAAGATGAACCTACGTAAGTAGGCTAGAATGGGGTTGCTAGGTGTAAGTATGTAGTTACTAGTGCATGCCAAAGTTTGTGCTATTGCCATAGAGAATAGTAGTATAATTGGGTGGGGGGGCACCACCCTTTTTGACCACTGGGGGCGCCACTGAGTCAATTAATGCATAAATTATGCAAATGAGTAATTAATTTATGCATTCAATTATTTACATTCCTTGAATTCCATACATTCCATAAATCATAAATCATATTATATATATATATATATATATATATATCATAAATATCATAAATATAATTAGCATAGTGTTATTATTAAATAATAAAAGCTAATAATAGTTTTTATAATGTATGTGTGTGTTTAAAAAAAAAAGCTGATCATCTCTCTCTCCCTCCCTTCCTCTTTCTTCCTGTGGGACACAGCTGTGTCGGAACAGCTGTGTTGACCGTGTTGACCGTCTAGACACCTCCGTTTTCAAAGTGTGAAAATGAGAACAATGGGGGTTCGATTCCTTTCAAAAATGCCGGCTGGCATTCTGAAAAAGTGCCAGGTGCAGGTTCCGAAGGCCAGGTGCAGAGATTCCGCATACAGGTGTGAAAAGGAAACAATAGGGCTCTCCATTCCTTTGAACTGACATCTGGCAGTTTTCAAAGGGTGTTGTGTAAACAGGGGTGGGGGGGACTCTCCATTCCTTTCAAGTGCCAGGTGGAGATCAGAATGTGTTAATTAGATTTTAAAAAACATGGGTGTTGTGTAAACAAGGGTGGGGGCTCTCTCCACTCCTTTCAAGTGCCAGGTGGCTATTGAGAATCCGTTTCAAGTGCCAGGTGGACATCAGAATGTGTTAATTAGATTTTAAAAAACAGGGGTGTTGTGTAAACAAGGGTGGGGGCTCTCTCCACTCCTTTCAAGTGCCAGGTGGCTATTGAGAATCCGTTTCAAGTGCCAGGTGGACATCAGAATGTGTTAATTAGATTTTAAAAAACAGGGGTGGGGGTCCTTATCTTTGATGTAGCTTGTATGCATCATGCATGAGGGGGACAGGGGGTGGGGTTCCTTATCTTTTGAAATTTGCATGTGACATGTGACAGGTGACAGTTGACAGTTGACAGGTGACAATTGCCAGCTGACAGCTGACAGGTGACAGGGGAAACACATGGCTTTTGCTATGTGTCATCATCATCATTTATTTAACTCACAACCATGATCACATGGTTTGGAGCACAGATTCATAAAAAGTATACAATCGAAAGTATACAATACATTACAGATTACACGATATACATATACATATCGTAAGGCTTTCCCTATTTATACAGTGGGAGAACATTTTTCATATGGCTGTCTGGATGGATGGTTCGGAGGGTGCACACTAGACTGACTTTTGTTTATTTATTGGGTAAGTCATGGATACCCCGCCTAGTAGTCAATTTCTATATATATATATAAATGACACTGCAGTACCAACTATGTCCTGATGTGATTTTAATGGTTTGTGTTTTGTTTTGTGACTGGAGAAGGTAAGTGTGGTCCTAATGTTGGTGGTTAACGTAGGTATTGTATTATTTTTGGGTTTTGTGTTGTGTTTTTAGAATTTTGTAGGTTTCATGTTTTCCTAATGTTTTGGGTTAATGTAGGTCTTGTATTATTTTTGGTATTTTGTGTTGTGTTTCTAGAATTTTGTAGGTTTCATGTTTGTCTTAATGTTTTGTTCAACGTAGGTCTTGTATTATTTTTGTGTTTTGTGTTGTGTTTTGTGAATAGTGCAGGCTTCATGTGTCCTAATGCTGGTGGTTAACGTAGGTCTTGTATTATTTTTGTGTTTTGTGTTGTGTTTTGTGAATTTTGCAGGCTTCATGTTTTTTCCTAATGTTTGTGGTTAAAGTAGGTCTTGTATTATTTTGGTGTTTTGTGTTGTGTTTCTAGAATTTTGCAGGTTTCATGTTTGTCCTAATGTTTGTGGTCAACGTAGGACTTGTATTATTTTTGTGTTTTGTGTTATGCTTTGTGAATTTTGCAGGTTTCATGTTTGTCCTAATGTTTTGTTCAACGTAGGTCTTGTATTATTTTTGTGTTTTGTGTTGTGTTTTGTGAATTTTGCAGGCTTCATGCTGTCCTAATGTTGGTGGTTAACGTAGGTCTTGTATTATTTTGGTGTGTGGGGTGGTGTTTTGTGAATTCTGCAGGCTTCATGTTTTTCCTAATGTTTGTGGTTAAAGTAGGTCTTGTATTATTTTTGTGTTTTGTGTTGTGTTTTGTGAATAGTGCAGGCTTCATGTGTCCTAATGCTGGTGGTTAACGTAGGTCTTGTATTATTTTTATGTTTTGTGTTGTGTTTTGTGAATTTTGCAGGCTTCATGTTTTTTCCTAATGTTTGTGGTTAAAGTAGGTCTTGTATTATTTTGGTGTTTTGTGTTGTGTTTCTAGAATTTTGCAGGTTTCATGTTTTTCCTAATGTTTGTGGTTAAAGTATGTCTTGTATTATTTTTGTGTTTTGTGTTGTGTTTTGTGAATAGTGCAGGCTTCATGTGTCCTAATGCTGGTGGTTAACGTAGGTCTTGTATTATTTTTATGTTTTGTGTTGTGTTTTGTGAATTTTGCAGGCTTCATGTTTTTTCCTAATGTTTGTGGTTAAATTAGGTCTTGTATTATTTTGGTGTTTTGTGTTGTGTTTCTAGAATTTTGCAGGTTTCATGTTTGTCCTAATGTTTGTGGTCAACGTAGGACTTGTATTATTTTTGTGTTTTGTGTTATGCTTTGTGAATTTTGCAGGTTTCATGTTTGTCCTAATGTTTTGTTCAACGTAGGTCTTGTATTATTTTTGTGTTTTGTGTTGTGTTTTGTGAATTTTGCAGGCTTCATGCTGTCCTAATGTTGGTGGTTAACGTAGGTCTTGTATTATTTTGGTGTGTGGGGTGGTGTTTTGTGAATTCTGCAGGCTTCATGTTTTTCCTAATGTTTGTGGTTAAAGTAGGTCTTGTATTATTTTTGTGTTGTGTTTTGTGAATAGTGCAGGCTTCATGTGTCCTAATGCTGGTGGTTAACGTAGGTCTTGTATTATTTTTGTGTTTTGTGAATTTTGCAGGCTTCATGTTTGTCCTAATGTTTTGTTCAACGTAGATCTTTTATTATTTTTGTGTTTTGTGTTGTGTTTTGTGAATTTTGCAGGCTTCATGCTGTCCTAATGTTGGTGGTTAACGTAGGTCTTGTATTATTTTGGGGGGTGGGGTGGTGTTTTGTGAATTTTGCAGGCTTCATGTTTGTCCTAATGTTGGTGGTTAACGTAGATCTTGTATTATTTTGGTGGGTGGGGTGGTGTTTTTGTGAATTTTGCAGGCTTCATGTTTTTCCTAATGTTGGTGGTTAAAGTAGGTCTTGTATTATTTTTGTGTTTTGTGTTGTGTTTGTGAATTTTGCAGGCTTCATGTTTTTCCTAATGTTGGTGGTTAAAGTAGGTCTTGTATTATTTTTGTGTTTTGTGTTGTGTTTTGTGAATTTTGCAGGCTTCATGTTTGTCCTAATGTTGGTGGTTAACGTAGATCTTGTATTATTTTTGTGTTTTGTGTTGTGTTTTGTGAATTTTACAGGCTTCATGTTTGTCCTAATGTTTTGTTCAACGTAGATCTTGTATTATTTTTGTGTGTCGGGTGGTGTTTTGTGAATTTTGCAGGCTTCATGTTTTTCCTAATGTTTGTGGTTAAAGTAGGTCTTGTATTATTTATGTGTTTTGTGTTGTGTTTTGTGAATTTTGCAGGCTTCATGCTGTCCTAATGTTGGTGGTTAACGTAGATCTTGTATTATTTTGGGGTTTTGTGTTGTGTTTTTAGAATTTTGTAGGTTTCATGTTGTCCTAATGTTTTGGTCATCGTAGGACTTGTATTATTTTTGTGTTTTGTGTTTTGTTTTGTGAATTTTGCAGGCTTCATGTTTGTCCTAATGTTTTGTTCAACGTAGATCTTGTATTATTTTTGTGTTTTGTGTTGTGTTTTGTGAATTTTGCAGGCTTCATGTTTGTCTTAATGTTTTGTTCAACGTAGATCTTGTATTATTTTGGTGTGTTGGGTGGTGTTTTGTGAATTTTACAGGATTCATGTGTCCTAATGTTTTGCTCAACGTAGGTCTTGTATTATTTTTGTGTTTTGTGCTGTGTTTTGTGAATTTTGCAGGCTTCATGTTTGTCTTAATGTTTTGTTCAACGTAGATCTTGTATTATTTTGGTGTGTTGGGTGGGGTTTTGTGAATTTTACAGGATTCATGTGTCCTAATGTTTTGTTCAACGTAGGTCTTGTATTATTTTTGTGTTTTGTGTTGTGTTTTGTGAATTTTGCAGGCTTCATGCTGTCCTAATGTTGGTGGTTAACGTAGGTCTTGTATTATTTTGGTGGGTGGGGTGGTGTTTTGTGAATTCTGCAGGCTTCATGTTTTTTCCTAATGTTTGTGGTTAAAGTAGGTCTTGTATTATTTTTGTGTTTTGTGTTGTGTTTTGTGAATTGTGCAGGCTTCATGTGTCCTAATGTTTTGGTCAATGTGGGACTTGTATTATTTTTGGGGTTTTGTGTTGTGTTTTAGAATTTTGCAGGTTTCATGTCGTCCTAATGTTTGTAGTTAACGTAGGTCTTGTATTATTTTCGGTGTTTTGGGTTGTGTTTCTAGAATTTTGTAGGTTTCATGTTGTCCTAATGTTTGTGGTCAATGTAGGACTTGTATTATTTTTAGTGTGTTGGGTGATGTTTTGTGAATTTTGCAGGCTTCATGTTTTTTCCTAATGTTTGTGGTCAAAGTAGGTCTTGTATTATTTTTGTGTTTTGTGTTATGTTTTGTGAATTTTGCAGGCTTCATGTTTACTAAGGTTTTGTTCAACGTAGATCTTGTATTATTTTTGTGTTTTGTGTTGTGTTTTGTGAATTTTGCAGGCTTCATGTTTGTCCTAATGTTTTGTTCAACGTAGATCTTGTATTATTTTGGTGTGCTGGGTGGTGTTTTGTGAATTTTACAGGCTTCATGTTTGTCCTAATGTTTGTGGTTAACGTAGGTCTTGTATTATTTTTGTGTTTTGTGTTGTGTTTTGTGAATTTTGCAGGCTTCATGCTGTCCTAATGTTGGTGGTTAACGTAGGTCTTGTATTATTTTGGGGTTTTGTGTTGTGTTTTTAGAATTTTGTAGGTTTCATGTTGTCCTAATGTTTGTGGTTAAAGTAGGTCTTGTATTATTTTTGTCTTTTGTGTTGTGTTTTGTGAATTTTGCAGGCTTCATGCTGTCCTAATGTTGGTGGTTAACGTAGGGCTTGTATTATTTTGGTGTGTGGGGATGGTGTTTTGTGAATTCTGCAGGCTTCATGTTTTTCCTAATGTTTGTGGTTAAAGTAGGTCTTGTATTATTTTTGTGTTTTGTGTTGTGTTTTGTGAATTTTGCAGGCTTCATGTTTTTCCTAATGTTTGTGGTTAAAGTAGGTCTTGTATTATTTTTGTCTTTTGTGTTGTGTTTTGTGAATTTTGCAGGCTTCATGTTTGTCCTAATGTTTTGTTCAACGTAGATCTTGTATTATTTTTGTGTTTTGTGTTATGTTTTGTGAATTTTGCAGGCTTCATGTTTGTCTTAATGTTTTGTTCAACGTAGATCTTGTATTATTTTGGTGTGTTGGGTGGTGTTTTGTGAATTTTACAGGATTCATGTGTCCTAATGTTTTGCTCAACGTAGGTCTTGTATTATTTTTGTGTTTTGTGCTGTGTTTTGTGAATTTTGCAGGCTGCATGTTGGCCTAATGTTGGTGGTTAACGTAGGTCTTGTATTATCTTTGGTGGGTTGTGTAGTGTTTGAGTTTTTGCAGGCTTCATGTTGGCCTAATGTTGGTGGTTAACGTAGGTCTTGTATTATTTTGGTGTGTTTGGTGGTGTTTTGTGAATTTTGCAGGCTTCATGTTTTCCTAATGTTGGTGGTTAACGTATGTCTTGTATTATTTTTGTGTTTTGTGTTGTGTTTTGTGAATTTTGCAGGCTTCATGTTTGTCCTAATGTTTTGTTCAACGTAGATCTTGTATTATTTTGGTGTGTTGGGTGGTGTTTTGTGAATTTTACAGGATTCATGTGTCCTAATGTTTTGTTCAACGTAGGTCTTGTATTATTTTTGTGTTTTGTGTTGTGTTCTGTGAATTTTGCAGACTTCATGCTGTCCTAATGTTGGTGGTTAACGTAGGTCTTGTATTATTTTTGTGTTTTGTGTTGTGTTTTGTAGAATTTTATAGGATTCATGGTGTCCTAATGTTTTGTTCAACGTAGGTCTTGTATTATTTTTGTGTTTTGTGTTGTGTTTGAGTTTTTGCAGGCTTCATGTTGGCCTAATGTTTTGTTCAACGTAGGTCTTGTATTATTTTATGGTGGGTTGTGTAGTGTTTGAGTTTTTGCAGGCTTTCATGTTGGCCTAATGTTGGTGGTTAATGTATGTCTTGTATTATTTTTGGTGTGTTGTGTGGGGTTTTGTGAATCTTGTAGGATTCATGTTGTCCTAATGTTTTTGTATAACGTATGTCTTGTATTATTTTGGGGTATGAGAGAGAATATTATATTATTACAACGTTGTAATAATATAATATTCTCTCTCATACCCCAAAATAATACAAGACATACGTTATACAAAAACATTAGGACAACATGAATCCTACAAGATTCACAAAACCCCACACAACACACCAAAAATAATACAAGACATACATTAACCACCAACATTAGGCCAACATGAAAGCCTGCAAAAACTCAAACACTACACAACCCACCATAAAATAATACAAGACCTACGTTGAACAAAACATTAGGCCAACATGAAGCCTGCAAAAACTCAAACACAACACAAAACACAAAAATAATACAAGACCTACGTTGAACAAAACATTAGGACACCATGAATCCTATAAAATTCTACAAAACACAACACAAAACACAAAAATAATACAAGACCTACGTTAACCACCAACATTAGGA
Source organism: Protomyctophum parallelum (assembly GCF_964188405.1). Taxonomy (NCBI): domain Eukaryota; kingdom Metazoa; phylum Chordata; class Actinopteri; order Myctophiformes; family Myctophidae; genus Protomyctophum; species Protomyctophum parallelum. The sequence continues at coordinate 40,240,545 of NC_139709.1, read as the reverse complement.
CAGCATGAAGTCTGCAAAATTCACAGAACACAACACAAAACACAAAAATAATACAAGACCTACGTTGAACAAAACATTAGGACACATGAATCCTGTAAAATTCACAAAACACCACCCAACACACCAAAATAATACAAGATCTACGTTGAACAAAACATTAGGACAAACATGAAGCCTGCAAAATTCACAAAACACAACACAAAACACAAAAATAATACAAGACATACGTTAACCACCAACATTAGGAAAACATGAAGCCTGCAAAATTCACAAAACACCACCAAACACACCAAAATAATACAAGACCTACGTTAACCACCAACATTAGGCCAACATGAAGCCTGCAAAAACTCAAACACTACACAACCCACCAAAGATAATACAAGACCTACGTTAACCACCAACATTAGGCCAACATGCAGCCTGCAAAATTCACAAAACACAGCACAAAACACAAAAATAATACAAGACCTACGTTGAGCAAAACATTAGGACACATGAATCCTGTAAAATTCACAAAACACCACCCAACACACCAAAATAATACAAGATCTACGTTGAACAAAACATTAAGACAAACATGAAGCCTGCAAAATTCACAAAACATAACACAAAACACAAAAATAATACAAGATCTACGTTGAACAAAACATTAGGACAAACATGAAGCCTGCAAAATTCACAAAACACAACACAAAAGACAAAAATAATACAAGACCTACTTTAACCACAAACATTAGGAAAAACATGAAGCCTGCAAAATTCACAAAACACAACACAAAACACAAAAATAATACAAGACCTACTTTAACCACAAACATTAGGAAAAACATGAAGCCTGCAGAATTCACAAAACACCATCCCCACACACCAAAATAATACAAGCCCTACGTTAACCACCAACATTAGGACAGCATGAAGCCTGCAAAATTCACAAAACACAACACAAAAGACAAAAATAATACAAGACCTACTTTAACCACAAACATTAGGACAACATGAAACCTACAAAATTCTAAAAACACAACACAAAACCCCAAAATAATACAAGACCTACGTTAACCACCAACATTAGGACAGCATGAAGCCTGCAAAATTCACAAAACACAACACAAAACACAAAAATAATACAAGACCTACGTTAACCACAAACATTAGGACAAACATGAAGCCTGTAAAATTCACAAAACACCACCCAGCACACCAAAATAATACAAGATCTACGTTGAACAAAACATTAGGACAAACATGAAGCCTGCAAAATTCACAAAACACAACACAAAACACAAAAATAATACAAGATCTACGTTGAACAAAACCTTAGTAAACATGAAGCCTGCAAAATTCACAAAACATAACACAAAACACAAAAATAATACAAGACCTACTTTGACCACAAACATTAGGAAAAAACATGAAGCCTGCAAAATTCACAAAACATCACCCAACACACTAAAAATAATACAAGTCCTACATTGACCACAAACATTAGGACAACATGAAACCTACAAAATTCTAGAAACACAACCCAAAACACCGAAAATAATACAAGACCTACGTTAACTACAAACATTAGGACGACATGAAACCTGCAAAATTCTAAAACACAACACAAAACCCCAAAAATAATACAAGTCCCACATTGACCAAAACATTAGGACACATGAAGCCTGCACAATTCACAAAACACAACACAAAACACAAAAATAATACAAGACCTACTTTAACCACAAACATTAGGAAAAAACATGAAGCCTGCAGAATTCACAAAACACCACCCCACCCACCAAAATAATACAAGACCTACGTTAACCACCAACATTAGGACAGCATGAAGCCTGCAAAATTCACAAAACACAACACAAAACACAAAAATAATACAAGACCTACGTTGAACAAAACATTAGGACACATGAATCCTGTAAAATTCACAAAACCCCACCCAACACACCAAAATAATACAAGATCTACGTTGAACAAAACATTAAGACAAACATGAAGCCTGCAAAATTCACAAAACACAGCACAAAACACAAAAATAATACAAGACCTACGTTGAGCAAAACATTAGGACACATGAATCCTGTAAAATTCACAAAACACCACCCAACACACCAAAATAATACAAGATCTACGTTGAACAAAACATTAAGACAAACATGAAGCCTGCAAAATTCACAAAACACAACACAAAACACAAAAATAATACAAGATCTACGTTGAACAAAACATTAGGACAAACATGAAGCCTGCAAAATTCACAAAACAAAACACAAAACACAAAAATAATACAAGTCCTACGATGACCAAAACATTAGGACAACATGAAACCTACAAAATTCTAAAAACACAACACAAAACCCCAAAATAATACAAGATCTACGTTAACCACCAACATTAGGACAGCATGAAGCCTGCAAAATTCACAAAACACAACACAAAACACATAAATAATACAAGACCTACTTTAACCACAAACATTAGGAAAAACATGAAGCCTGCAAAATTCACAAAACACCACCCGACACACAAAAATAATACAAGATCTACGTTGAACAAAACATTAGGACAAACATGAAGCCTGTAAAATTCACAAAACACAACACAAAACACAAAAATAATACAAGATCTACGTTAACCACCAACATTAGGACAAACATGAAGCCTGCAAAATTCACAAAACACAACACAAAACACAAAAATAATACAAGACCTACTTTAACCACCAACATTAGGAAAAACATGAAGCCTGCAAAATTCACAAACACAACACAAAACACAAAAATAATACAAGACCTACTTTAACCACCAACATTAGGAAAAACATGAAGCCTGCAAAATTCACAAAAACACCACCCCACCCACCAAAATAATACAAGATCTACGTTAACCACCAACATTAGGACAAACATGAAGCCTGCAAAATTCACAAAACACCACCCCACCCCCCAAAATAATACAAGACCTACGTTAACCACCAACATTAGGACAGCATGAAGCCTGCAAAATTCACAAAACACAACACAAAACACAAAAATAATAAAAGATCTACGTTGAACAAAACATTAGGACAAACATGAAGCCTGCAAAATTCACAAAACACAAAAATAATACAAGACCTACGTTAACCACCAGCATTAGGACACATGAAGCCTGCACTATTCACAAAACACAACACAAAAATAATACAAGACCTACTTTAACCACAAACATTAGGAAAAACATGAAGCCTGCAGAATTCACAAAACACCACCCCACACACCAAAATAATACAAGACCTACGTTAACCACCAACATTAGGACAGCATGAAGCCTGCAAAATTCACAAAACACAACACAAAACACAAAAATAATACAAGACCTACGTTGAACAAAACATTAGGACAAACATGAAACCTGCAAAATTCACAAAGCATAACACAAAACACAAAAATAATACAAGTCCTACGTTGACCACAAACATTAGGACAAACATGAAACCTGCAAAATTCTAGAAACACAACACAAAACACCAAAATAATACAAGACCTAATTTAACCACAAACATTAGGAAAAAACATGAAGCCTGCAAAATTCACAAAACACAACACAAAACATAAAAATAATACAAGACCTACGTTAACCACCAGCATTAGGACACATGAAGCCTGCACTATTCACAAAACACAACACAAAACACAAAAATAATACAAGACATACTTTAACCACAAACATTAGGAAAAACATGAAACCTGCAAAATTCTAGAAACACAACACAAAACACCAAAATAATACAAGACCTACTTTAACCACAAACATTAGGAAAAAACATGAAGCCTGCAAAATTCACAAAACACAACACAAAACATAAAAATAATACAAGACCTACGTTAACCACCAGCATTAGGACACATGAAGCCTGCACTATTCACAAAACACAACACAAAACACAAAAATAATACAAGACCTACTTTAACCACAAACATTAGGAAAAACATGAAGCCTGCAGAATTCACAAAACACCACCCCACACACCAAAATAATACAAGACCTACGTTAACCACCAACATTAGGACAGCATGAAGCCTGCAAAATTCACAAAACACAACACAAAACACAAAAATAATACAAGACCTACGTTGAACAAAACATTAGGACAAACATGAAACCTGCAAAATTCACAAAGCATAACACAAAACACAAAAATAATACAAGTCCTACGTTGACCACAAACATTAGGACAAACATGAAACCTGCAAAATTCTAGAAACACAACACAAAACACCAAAATAATACAAGACCTACTTTAACCACAAACATTAGGAAAAAACATGAAGCCTGCAAAATTCACAAAACACAACACAAAACACAAAAATAATACAAGACCTACGTTAACCACCAGCATTAGGACACATGAAGCCTGCACTATTCACAAAACACAACACAAAACACAAAAATAATACAAGACCTACGTTGAACAAAACATTAAGACAAACATGAAACCTACAAAATTCTAGAAACACAACACAAAATACCAAAAATAATACAAGACCTACATTAACCCAAAACATTAGGAAAACATGAAACCTACAAAATTCTAAAAACACAACACAAAACCCAAAAATAATACAATACCTACGTTAACCACCAACATTAGGACCACACTTACCTTCTCCAGTCACAAAACAAAACACAAACCATTAAAATCACATCAGGACATAGTTGGTACTGCAGTGTCATTTATATATATATATAGAAATTGACTACTAGGCGGGGTATCCATGACTTACCCAATAAATAAACAAAAGTCAGTCTAGTGTGCACCCTCCGAACCATCCATCCAGACAGCCATATGAAAAATGTTCTCCCACTGTATAAATAGGGAAAGCCTTACGATATGTATATGTATATCGTGTAATCTGTAATGTATTGTATACTTTCGATTGTATACTTTTTATGAATCTGTGCTCCAAACCATGTGATCATGGTTGTGAGTTAAATAAATGATGATGATGACACATAGCAAAAGCCATGTGTTTCCCCTGTCACCTGTCAGCTGTCAGCTGGCAATTGTCACCTGTCAACTGTCAACTGTCACCTGTCACATGTCACATGCAAATTTCAAAAGATAAGGAACCCCACCCCCTGTCCCCCTCATGCATGATGCATACAAGCTACATCAAAGATAAGGACCCCCACCCCTGTTTTTTAAAATCTAATTAACACATTCTGATGTCCACCTGGCACTTGAAACGGATTCTCAATAGCCACCTGGCACTTGAAAGGAGTGGAGAGAGCCCCCACCCTTGTTTACACAACACCCCTGTTTTTTAAAATCTAATTAACACATTCTGATGTCCACCTGGCACTTGAAACGGATTCTCAATAGCCACCTGGCACTTGAAAGGAGTGGAGAGAGCCCCCACCCTTGTTTACACAACACCCATGTTTTTTAAAATCTAATTAACACATTCTGATCTCCACCTGGCACTTGAAAGGAATGGAGAGTCCCCCCCACCCCTGTTTACACAACACCCTTTGAAAACTGCCAGATGTCAGTTCAAAGGAATGGAGAGCCCTATTGTTTCCTTTTCACACCTGTATGCGGAATCTCTGCACCTGGCCTTCGGAACCTGCACCTGGCACTTTTTCAGAATGCCAGCCGGCATTTTTGAAAGGAATCGAACCCCCATTGTTCTCATTTTCACACTTTGAAAACGGAGGTGTCTAGACGGTCAACACGGTCAACACAGCTGTTCCGACACAGCTGTGTCCCACAGGAAGAAAGAGGAAGGGAGGGAGAGAGAGATGATCAGCTTTTTTTTTTAAACACACACATACATTATAAAAACTATTATTAGCTTTTATTATTTAATAATAACACTATGCTAATTATATTTATGATATTTATGATATATATATATATATATATATATATAATATGATTTATGATTTATGGAATGTATGGAATTCAAGGAATGTAAATAATTGAATGCATAAATTAATTACTCATTTGCATAATTTATGCATTAATTGACTCAGTGGCGCCCCCAGTGGTCAAAAAGGGTGGTGCCCCCCCACCCAATTATACTACTGAGAATGCATTGGGCGTTTAAGTTAAATAACTCATAAACTACAAAACATAAAAATAAAAAAAAGTTCCAGCATGTGTCTCCACAGTAAGCTGAATAATAAAAAGTGTGAATGGAGTTTCTAGGTGAAAGTGACTTTTGACGTGCCTATAGAGCTGCCATTGAGCCCCATGTTAAATGTCTCAAATTTGAAAGCACTATATTTCTAAAACTATGAAACATTTCAAAGTTTCCTTTTCAGGCAAACATGTCCACCGTAAGATGAACCTAAGTAGGCTAGAATGGGGTTGCTAGGTGTAAGTATGTAGTTACTAGTGCATGCCAAAGTTTGTGCTATTGCCATAGAGAATGCATTGGGCGTTTAAGTTAAATAACTCATAAACTACAAAACATAAAAATAAAAAAAAGTTCCAGCATGTGTCTCCACAGTAAGCTGAATAATAAAAAGTGTGAATGGAGTTTCTAGGTGAAAGTGACTTTTGACGTGCCTATAGAGCTGCCATTGAGCCCCATGTTAAATGTCTCAAATTTGAAAGCACTATATTTCTAAAACTATGAAACATTTCAAAGATTCCTTTTCAGGCAAACATGTCCACCGTAAGATGAACCTAAGTAGGCTAGAATGGGGTTGCTAGGTGTAAGTATGTAGTTACTAGTGCATGCCAAAGTTTGTGCTATTGCCATAGAGAATGCATTGGGCGTTTAAGTTGAATAACTCATAAACTACAAAACATAAAAATAAAAAAAAGTTCCAGCATGTGTCTCCACAGTAAGCTGAATAATAAAAAGTGTGAATGGAGTTTCTAGGTGAAAGTGACTTTTGACGTGCCTATAGAGCTGCCATTGAGCCCCATGTTAAATGTTTCAAATTTGAAAGCACTATATTTCTAAAACTATGAAACATTTCAAAGATTCCTTTTCAGGCAAACATGTCCACCGTAAGATGAACCTAAGTAGGCTAGAATGGGGTTGCTAGGTGTAAGTATGTAGTTACTAGTGCATGCCAAAGTTTGTGCTATTGCCATAGAGAATGCATTGGGCGTTTAAGTTAAATAACTCATAAACTACAAAACATAAAAATAAAAAAAAGTTCCAGCATGTGTCTCCACAGTAAGCTGAATAATAAAAAGTGTGAATGGAGTTTCTAGGTGAAAGTGACTTTTGACGTGCCTATAGAGCTGCCATTGAGCCCCATGTTAAATGTCTCAAATTTGAAAGCACTATATTTCTAAAACTATGAAACATTTCAAAGTTTCCTTTTCAGGCAAACATGTCCACCGTAAGATGAACCTAAGTAGGCTAGAATGGGGTTGCTAGGTGTAAGTATGTAGTTACTAGTGCATGCCAAAGTTTGTGCTATTGCCATAGAGAATGCATTGGGCGTTTAAGTTAAATAACTCATAAACTACAAAACATAAAAATAAAAAAAAGTTCCAGCATGTGTCTCCACAGTAAGCTGAATAATAAAAAGTGTGAATGGAGTTTCTAGGTGAAAGTGACTTTTGACGTGCCTATAGAGCTGCCATTGAGCCCCATGTTAAATGTCTCAAATTTGAAAGCACTATATTTCTAAAACTATGAAACATTTCAAAGATTCCTTTTCAGGCAAACATGTCCACCGTAAGATGAACCTAAGTAGGCTAGAATGGGGTTGCTAGGTGTAAGTATGTAGTTACTAGTGCATGCCAAAGTTTGTGCTATTGCCATAGAGAATGCATTGGGCGTTTAAGTTGAATAACTCATAAACTACAAAACATAAAAATAAAAAAAAGTTCCAGCATGTGTCTCCACAGTAAGCTGAATAATAAAAAGTGTGAATGGAGTTTCTAGGTGAAAGTGACTTTTGACGTGCCTATAGAGCTGCCATTGAGCCCCATGTTAAATGTCTCAAATTTGAAAGCACTATATTTATAAAACTATGAAACATTTCAAAGTTTCCTTTTCAGGCAAACATGTCCACCGTAAGATGAACCTAAGTAGGCTAGAATGGGGTTGCTAGGTGTAAGTATGTAGGACTAGTAGCATGCCAAAGTTTGTGCTATTGCCATAGAGAATGCATTGGGCGTTTAAGTTAAATAACTCATAAACTACAAAACATAAAAATAAAAAAAAGTTCCAGCATGTGTCTCCACAGTAAGCTGAATAATAAAAAGTGTGAATGGAGTTTCTAGGTGAAAGTGACTTTTGACGTGCCTATAGAGCTGCCATTGAGCCCCATGTTAAATGTCTCAAATTTGAAAGCACTATATTTCTAAAACTATGAAACATTTCAAAGTTTCCTTTTCAGGCAAACATGTCCACCGTAAGATGAACCTAAGTAGGCTAGAATGGGGTTGCTAGGTGTAAGTATGTAGTTACTAGTGCATGCCAAAGTTTGTGCTATTGCCATAGAGAATGCATTGGGCGTTTAAGTTAAATAACTCATAAACTACAAAACATAAAAATAAAAAAAAGTTCCAGCATGTGTCTCCACAGTAAGCTGAATAATAAAAAGTGTGAATGGAGTTTCTAGGTGAAAGTGACTTTTGACGTGCCTATAGGGCTGCCATTGAGCCCCATGTTAAATGTCTCAAATTTGAAAGCACTATATTTCTAAAACTATGAAACATTTCAAAGATTCCTTTTCAGGCAAACATGTCCACCGTAAGATGAACCTAAGTAGGCTAGAATGGGGTTGCTAGGTGTAAGTATGTAGTTACTAGTGCATGCCAAAGTTTGTGCTATTGCCATAGAGAATGCATTGGGCGTTTAAGTTGAATAACTCATAAACTACAAAACATAAAAATAAAAAAAAGTTCCAGCATGTGTCTCCACAGTAAGCTGAATAATAAAAAGTGTGAATGGAGTTTCTAGGTGAAAGTGACTTTTGACGTGCCTATAGAGCTGCCATTGAGCCCCATGTTAAATGTCTCAAATTTGAAAGCACTATATTTCTAAAACTATGAAACATTTCAAAGATTCCTTTTCAGGCAAACATGTCCACCGTAAGATGAACCTAAGTAGGCTAGAATGGGGTTGCTAGGTGTAAGTATGTAGTTACTAGTGCATGCCAAAGTTTGTGCTATTGCCATAGAGAATGCATTGGGCGTTTAAGTTAAATAACTCATAAACTACAAAACATAAAAATAAAAAAAAGTTCCAGCATGTGTCTCCACAGTAAGCTGAATAATAAAAAGTGTGAATGGAGTTTCTAGGTGAAAGTGACTTTTGACGTGCCTATAGGGCTGCCATTGAGCCCCATGTTAAATGTCTCAAATTTGAAAGCACTATATTTCTAAAACTATGAAACATTTCAAAGTTTCCTTTTCAGGCAAACATGTCCACCGTAAGATGAACCTAAGTAGGCTAGAATGGGGTTGCTAGGTGTAAGTATGTAGGACTAGTAGCATGCCAAAGTTTGTGCTATTGCCATAGAGAATGCATTGGGCGTTTAAGTTGAATAACTCATAAACTACAAAACATAAAAATAAAAAAAAGTTCCAGCATGTGTCTCCACAGTAAGCTGAATAATAAAAAGTGTGAATGGAGTTTCTAGGTGAAAGTGACTTTTGACGTGCCTATAGAGCTGCCATTGAGCCCCATGTTAAATGTCTCAAATTTGAAAGCACTATATTTCTAAAACTATGAAACATTTCAAAGTTTCCTTTTCAGGCAAACATGTCCACCGTAAGATGAACCTAAGTAGGCTAGAATGGGGTTGCTAGGTGTAAGTATGTAGTTACTAGTGCATGCCAAAGTTTGTGCTATTGCCATAGAGAATGCATTGGGCGTTTAAGTTAAATAACTCATAAACTACAAAACATAAAAATAAAAAAAAGTTCCAGCATGTGTCTCCACAGTAAGCTGAATAATAAAAAGTGTGAATGGAGTTTCTAGGTGAAAGTGACTTTTGACGTGCCTATAGGGCTGCCATTGAGCCCCATGTTAAATGTCTCAAATTTGAAAGCACTATATTTCTAAAACTATGAAACATTTCAAAGATTCCTTTTCAGGCAAACATGTCCACCGTAAGATGAACCTAAGTAGGCTAGAATGGGGTTGCTAGGTGTAAGTATGTAGTTACTAGTGCATAACAAAGTTTGTGCTATTGCCATAGAGAATGCATTGGGCGTTTAAGTTGAATAACTCATAAACTACAAAACATAAAAATAAAAAAAAGTTCCAGCATGTGTCTCCACAGTAAGCTGAATAATAAAAAGTGTGAATGGAGTTTCTAGGTGAAAGTGACTTTTGACGTGCCTATAGAGCTGCCATTGAGCCCCATGTTAAATGTCTCAAATTTGAAAGCACTATATTTCTAAAACTATGAAACATTTCAAAGATTCCTTTTCAGGCAAACATGTCCACCGTAAGATGAACCTAAGTAGGCTAGAATGGGGTTGCTAGGTGTAAGTATGTAGTTACTAGTGCATGCCAAAGTTTGTGCTATTGCCATAGAGAATGCATTGGGCGTTTAAGTTAAATAACTCATAAACTACAAAACATAAAAATAAAAAAAAGTTCCAGCATGTGTCTCCACAGTAAGCTGAATAATAAAAAGTGTGAATGGAGTTTCTAGGTGAAAGTGACTTTTGACGTGCCTATAGGGCTGCCATTGAGCCCCATGTTAAATGTCTCAAATTTGAAAGCACTATATTTCTAAAACTATGAAACATTTCAAAGTTTCCTTTTCAGGCAAACATGTCCACCGTAAGATGAACCTAAGTAGGCTAGAATGGGGTTGCTAGGTGTAAGTATGTAGGACTAGTAGCATGCCAAAGTTTGTGCTATTGCCATAGAGAATGCATTGGGCGTTTAAGTTGAATAACTCATAAACTACAAAACATAAAAATAAAAAAAAGTTCCAGCATGTGTCTCCACAGTAAGCTGAATAATAAAAAGTGTGAATGGAGTTTCTAGGTGAAAGTGACTTTTGACGTGCCTATAGAGCTGCCATTGAGCCCCATGTTAAATGTCTCAAATTTGAAAGCACTATATTTCTAAAACTATGAAACATTTCAAAGTTTCCTTTTCAGGCAAACATGTCCACCGTAAGATGAACCTAAGTAGGCTAGAATGGGGTTGCTAGGTGTAAGTATGTAGTTACTAGTGCATGCCAAAGTTTGTGCTATTGCCATAGAGAATGCATTGGGCGTTTAAGTTAAATAACTCATAAACTACAAAACGTAAAAATAAAAAAAAGTTCCAGCATGTGTCTCCACAGTAAGCTGAATAATAAAAAGTGTGAATGGAGTTTCTAGGTGAAAGTGACTTTTGACGTGCCTATAGAGCTGCCATTGAGCCCCATGTTAAATGTCTCAAATTTGAAAGCACTATATTTCTAAAACTATGAAACATTTCAAAGATTCCCTTTCAGGCAAACATGTCCACCGTAAGATGAACCTAAGTAGGCTAGAATGGGGTTGCTAGGTGTAAGTATGTAGTTACTAGTGCATGCCAAAGTTTGTGCTATTGCCATAGAGAATGCATTGGGCGTTTAAGTTGAATAACTCATAAACTACAAAACATAAAAATAAAAAAAAGTTCCAGCATGTGTCTCCACAGTAAGCTGAATAATAAAAAGTGTGAATGGAGTTTCTAGGTGAAAGTGACTTTTGACGTGCCTATAGGGCTGCCATTGAGCCCCATGTTAAATGTCTCAAATTTGAAAGCACTATATTTCTAAAACTATGAAACATTTCAAAGTTTCCTTTTCAGGCAAACATGTCCACCGTAAGATGAACCTAAGTAGGCTAGAATGGGGTTGCTAGGTGTAAGTATGTAGGACTAGTAGCATGCCAAAGTTTGTGCTATTGCCATAGAGAATGCATTGGGCGTTTAAGTTGAATAACTCATAAACTACAAAACATAAAAATAAAAAAAAAGTTCCAGCATGTGTCTCCACAGTAAGCTGAATAATAAAAAGTGTGAATGGAGTTTCTAGGTGAAAGTGACTTTTGACGTGCCTATAGAGCTGCCATTGAGCCCCATGTTAAATGTCTCAAATTTGAAAGCACTATATTTCTAAAACTATGAAACATTTCAAAGATTCCTTTTCAGGCAAACATGTCCACCGTAAGATGAACCTAAGTAGGCTAGAATGGGGTTGCTAGGTGTAAGTATGTAGTTACTAGTGCATGCCAAAGTTTGTGCTATTGCCATAGAGAATGCATTGGGCGTTTAAGTTAAATAACTCATAAACTACAAAACGTAAAAATAAAAAAAAGTTCCAGCATGTGTCTCCACAGTAAGCTGAATAATAAAAAGTGTGAATGGAGTTTCTAGGTGAAAGTGACTTTTGACGTGCCTATAGAGCTGCCATTGAGCCCCATGTTAAATGTCTCAAATTTGAAAGCACTATATTTCTAAAACTATGAAACATTTCAAAGATTCCTTTTCAGGCAAACATGTCCACCGTAAGATGAACCTAAGTAGGCTAGAATGGGGTTGCTAGGTGTAAGTATGTAGTTACTAGTGCATGCCAAAGTTTGTGCTATTGCCATAGAGAATGCATTGGGCGTTTAAGTTAAATAACTCATAAACTACAAAACATAAAAATAAAAAAAAGTTCCAGCATGTGTCTCCACAGTAAGCTGAATAATAAAAAGTGTGAATGGAGTTTCTAGGTGAAAGTGACTTTTGACGTGCCTATAGAGCTGCCATTGAGCCCCATGTTAAATGTCTCAAATTTGAAAGCACTATATTTCTAAAACTATGAAACATTTCAAAGATTCCCTTTCAGGCAAACATGTCCACCGTAAGATGAACCTAAGTAGGCTAGAATGGGGTTGCTAGGTGTAAGTATGTAGTTACTAGTGCATGCCAAAGTTTGTGCTATTGCCATAGAGAATGCATTGGGCGTTTAAGTTGAATAACTCATAAACTACAAAACATAAAAATAAAAAAAAGTTCCAGCATGTGTCTCCACAGTAAGCTGAATAATAAAAAGTGTGAATGGAGTTTCTAGGTGAAAGTGACTTTTGACGTGCCTATAGGGCTGCCATTGAGCCCCATGTTAAATGTCTCAAATTTGAAAGCACTATATTTCTAAAACTATGAAACATTTCAAAGTTTCCTTTTCAGGCAAACATGTCCACCGTAAGATGAACCTAAGTAGGCTAGAATGGGGTTGCTAGGTGTAAGTATGTAGGACTAGTAGCATGCCAAAGTTTGTGCTATTGCCATAGAGAATGCATTGGGCGTTTAAGTTGAATAACTCATAAACTACAAAACATAAAAATAAAAAAAAGTTCCAGCATGTGTCTCCACAGTAAGCTGAATAATAAAAAGTGTGAATGGAGTTTCTAGGTGAAAGTGACTTTTGACGTGCCTATAGAGCTGCCATTGAGCCCCATGTTAAATGTCTCAAATTTGAAAGCACTATATTTCTAAAACTATGAAACATTTCAAAGATTCCTTTTCAGGCAAACATGTCCACCGTAAGATGAACCTAAGTAGGCTAGAATGGGGTTGCTAGGTGTAAGTATGTAGTTACTAGTGCATGCCAAAGTTTGTGCTATTGCCATAGAGAATGCATTGGGCGTTTAAGTTAAATAACTCATAAACTACAAAACATAAAAATAAAAAAAAGTTCCAGCATGTGTCTCCACAGTAAGCTGAATAATAAAAAGTGTGAATGGAGTTTCTAGGTGAAAGTGACTTTTGACGTGCCTATAGAGCTGCCATTGAGCCCCATGTTAAATGTCTCAAATTTGAAAGCACTATATTTCTAAAACTATGAAACATTTCAAAGTTTCCTTTTCAGGCAAACATGTCCACCGTAAGATGAACCTAAGTAGGCTAGAATGGGGTTGCTAGGTGTAAGTATGTAGTTACTAGTGCATGCCAAAGTTTGTGCTATTGCCATAGAGAATGCATTGGGCGTTTAAGTTAAATAACTCATAAACTACAAAACATAAAAATAAAAAAAAGTTCCAGCATGTGTCTCCACAGTAAGCTGAATAATAAAAAGTGTGAATGGAGTTTCTAGGTGAAAGTGACTTTTGACGTGCCTATAGAGCTGCCATTGAGCCCCATGTTAAATGTCTCAAATTTGAAAGCACTATATTTCTAAAACTATGAAACATTTCAAAGTTTCCTTTTCAGGCAAACATGTCCACCGTAAGATGAACCTAAGTAGGCTAGAATGGGGTTGCTAGGTGTAAGTATGTAGGACTAGTAGCATGCCAAAGTTTGTGCTATTGCCATAGAGAATGCATTGGGCGTATAAGTTGAATAACTCATATACTACAAAACATAAAAATAAAAAAAAGTTCCAGCATGTGTCTCCACAGTAAGCTGAATAATAAAAAGTGTGAATGGAGTTTCTAGGTGAAAGTGATTTTTTTTTTTTTTTTTTTTTTTTTAAGATTTTTTTTTTGCGGCTTACGCCTTTTATTGATTTTTTTGAAGGGACAGACAGTAGGCTGACAGGAAACGGGAGAGAGATGGGGGGATGACATGCAGTAAAGGCCGTGTCGGGTCCGGGAGTCGAACCCGCGGCACACTGCGACTGGATTACCAGTCCGGTGCCCAGACCGTTACGCTACGGCCTGGGCCGTGAAAGTGACTTTTGACGTGCCTATAGAGCTGCCATTGAGCCCCATGTTAAATGTCTCAAATTTGAAAGCACTATATTTCTAAAACTATGAAACATTTCAAAGATTCCTTTTCAGGCAAACATGTCCACCGTAATATGAACCTAAGTAGGCTAGAATGGGGTTGCTAGGTGTAAGTATGTAGTTACTAGTGCATGCCAAAGTTTGTGCTATTGCCATAGAGAATGCATTGGGCGTTTAAGTTAAATAACTCATAAACTACAAAACATAAAAATAAAAAAAAGTTCCAGCATGTGTCTCCACAGTAAGCTGAATAATAAAAAGTGTGAATGGAGTTTCTAGGTGAAAGTGACTTTTGACGTGCCTATAGAGCTGCCATTGAGCCCCATGTTAAATGTCTCAAATTTGAAAGCACTATATTTATAAAACTATGAAACATTTCAAAGTTTCCTTTTCAGGCAAACATGTCCACCGTAAGATGAACCTAAGTAGGCTAGAATGGGGTTGCTAGGTGTAAGTATGTAGGACTAGTAGCATGCCAAAGTTTGTGCTATTGCCATAGAGAATGCATTGGGCGTATAAGTTGAATAACTCATAAACTACAAAACATAAAAATAAAAAAAAGTTCCAGCATGTGTCTCCACAGTAAGCTGAATAATAAAAAGTGTGAATGGAGTTTCTAGGTGAAAGTGACTTTTGACGTGCCTATAGGGCTGCCATTGAGCCCCATGTTAAATGTCTCAAATTTGAAAGCACTATATTTCTAAAACTATGAAACATTTCAAAGATTCCTTTTCAGGCAAACATGTCCACCGTAAGATGAACCTAAGTAGGCTAGAATGGGGTTGCTAGGTGTAAGTATGTAGTTACTAGTGCATAACAAAGTTTGTGCTATTGCCATAGAGAATGCATTGGGCGTTTAAGTTGAATAACTCATAAACTACAAAACATAAAAATAAAAAAAAGTTCCAGCATGTGTCTCCACAGTAAGCTGAATAATAAAAAGTGTGAATGGAGTTTCTAGGTGAAAGTGACTTTTGACGTGCCTATAGAGCTGCCATTGAGCCCCATGTTAAATGTCTCAAATTTGAAAGCACTATATTTCTAAAACTATGAAACATTTCAAAGATTCCTTTTCAGGCAAACATGTCCACCGTAAGATGAACCTAAGTAGGCTAGAATGGGGTTGCTAGGTGTAAGTATGTAGTTACTAGTGCATGCCAAAGTTTGTGCTATTGCCATAGAGAATGCATTGGGCGTTTAAGTTAAATAACTCATAAACTACAAAACATAAAAATAAAAAAAAGTTCCAGCATGTGTCTCCACAGTAAGCTGAATAATAAAAAGTGTGAATGGAGTTTCTAGGTGAAAGTGACTTTTGACGTGCCTATAGGGCTGCCATTGAGCCCCATGTTAAATGTCTCAAATTTGAAAGCACTATATTTCTAAAACTATGAAACATTTCAAAGTTTCCTTTTCAGGCAAACATGTCCACCGTAAGATGAACCTAAGTAGGCTAGAATGGGGTTGCTAGGTGTAAGTATGTAGGACTAGTAGCATGCCAAAGTTTGTGCTATTGCCATAGAGAATGCATTGGGCGTTTAAGTTGAATAACTCATAAACTACAAAACATAAAAATAAAAAAAAGTTCCAGCATGTGTCTCCACAGTAAGCTGAATAATAAAAAGTGTGAATGGAGTTTCTAGGTGAAAGTGACTTTTGACGTGCCTATAGAGCTGCCATTGAGCCCCATGTTAAATGTCTCAAATTTGAAAGCACTATATTTCTAAAACTATGAAACATTTCAAAGTTTCCTTTTCAGGCAAACATGTCCACCGTAAGATGAACCTAAGTAGGCTAGAATGGGGTTGCTAGGTGTAAGTATGTAGTTACTAGTGCATGCCAAAGTTTGTGCTATTGCCATAGAGAATGCATTGGGCGTTTAAGTTAAATAACTCATAAACTACAAAACGTAAAAATAAAAAAAAGTTCCAGCATGTGTCTCCACAGTAAGCTGAATAATAAAAAGTGTGAATGGAGTTTCTAGGTGAAAGTGACTTTTGACGTGCCTATAGAGCTGCCATTGAGCCCCATGTTAAATGTCTCAAATTTGAAAGCACTATATTTCTAAAACTATGAAACATTTCAAAGATTCCCTTTCAGGCAAACATGTCCACCGTAAGATGAACCTAAGTAGGCTAGAATGGGGTTGCTAGGTGTAAGTATGTAGTTACTAGTGCATGCCAAAGTTTGTGCTATTGCCATAGAGAATGCATTGGGCGTTTAAGTTGAATAACTCATAAACTACAAAACATAAAAATAAAAAAAAGTTCCAGCATGTGTCTCCACAGTAAGCTGAATAATAAAAAGTGTGAATGGAGTTTCTAGGTGAAAGTGACTTTTGACGTGCCTATAGGGCTGCCATTGAGCCCCATGTTAAATGTCTCAAATTTGAAAGCACTATATTTCTAAAACTATGAAACATTTCAAAGTTTCCTTTTCAGGCAAACATGTCCACCGTAAGATGAACCTAAGTAGGCTAGAATGGGGTTGCTAGGTGTAAGTATGTAGGACTAGTAGCATGCCAAAGTTTGTGCTATTGCCATAGAGAATGCATTGGGCGTTTAAGTTGAATAACTCATAAACTACAAAACATAAAAATAAAAAAAAAGTTCCAGCATGTGTCTCCACAGTAAGCTGAATAATAAAAAGTGTGAATGGAGTTTCTAGGTGAAAGTGACTTTTGACGTGCCTATAGAGCTGCCATTGAGCCCCATGTTAAATGTCTCAAATTTGAAAGCACTATATTTCTAAAACTATGAAACATTTCAAAGATTCCTTTTCAGGCAAACATGTCCACCGTAAGATGAACCTAAGTAGGCTAGAATGGGGTTGCTAGGTGTAAGTATGTAGTTACTAGTGCATGCCAAAGTTTGTGCTATTGCCATAGAGAATGCATTGGGCGTTTAAGTTAAATAACTCATAAACTACAAAACGTAAAAATAAAAAAAAGTTCCAGCATGTGTCTCCACAGTAAGCTGAATAATAAAAAGTGTGAATGGAGTTTCTAGGTGAAAGTGACTTTTGACGTGCCTATAGAGCTGCCATTGAGCCCCATGTTAAATGTCTCAAATTTGAAAGCACTATATTTCTAAAACTATGAAACATTTCAAAGATTCCTTTTCAGGCAAACATGTCCACCGTAAGATGAACCTAAGTAGGCTAGAATGGGGTTGCTAGGTGTAAGTATGTAGTTACTAGTGCATGCCAAAGTTTGTGCTATTGCCATAGAGAATGCATTGGGCGTTTAAGTTAAATAACTCATAAACTACAAAACATAAAAATAAAAAAAAGTTCCAGCATGTGTCTCCACAGTAAGCTGAATAATAAAAAGTGTGAATGGAGTTTCTAGGTGAAAGTGACTTTTGACGTGCCTATAGAGCTGCCATTGAGCCCCATGTTAAATGTCTCAAATTTGAAAGCACTATATTTCTAAAACTATGAAACATTTCAAAGATTCCCTTTCAGGCAAACATGTCCACCGTAAGATGAACCTAAGTAGGCTAGAATGGGGTTGCTAGGTGTAAGTATGTAGTTACTAGTGCATGCCAAAGTTTGTGCTATTGCCATAGAGAATGCATTGGGCGTTTAAGTTGAATAACTCATAAACTACAAAACATAAAAATAAAAAAAAGTTCCAGCATGTGTCTCCACAGTAAGCTGAATAATAAAAAGTGTGAATGGAGTTTCTAGGTGAAAGTGACTTTTGACGTGCCTATAGGGCTGCCATTGAGCCCCATGTTAAATGTCTCAAATTTGAAAGCACTATATTTCTAAAACTATGAAACATTTCAAAGTTTCCTTTTCAGGCAAACATGTCCACCGTAAGATGAACCTAAGTAGGCTAGAATGGGGTTGCTAGGTGTAAGTATGTAGGACTAGTAGCATGCCAAAGTTTGTGCTATTGCCATAGAGAATGCATTGGGCGTTTAAGTTGAATAACTCATAAACTACAAAACATAAAAATAAAAAAAAGTTCCAGCATGTGTCTCCACAGTAAGCTGAATAATAAAAAGTGTGAATGGAGTTTCTAGGTGAAAGTGACTTTTGACGTGCCTATAGAGCTGCCATTGAGCCCCATGTTAAATGTCTCAAATTTGAAAGCACTATATTTCTAAAACTATGAAACATTTCAAAGATTCCTTTTCAGGCAAACATGTCCACCGTAAGATGAACCTAAGTAGGCTAGAATGGGGTTGCTAGGTGTAAGTATGTAGTTACTAGTGCATGCCAAAGTTTGTGCTATTGCCATAGAGAATGCATTGGGCGTTTAAGTTAAATAACTCATAAACTACAAAACATAAAAATAAAAAAAAGTTCCAGCATGTGTCTCCACAGTAAGCTGAATAATAAAAAGTGTGAATGGAGTTTCTAGGTGAAAGTGACTTTTGACGTGCCTATAGAGCTGCCATTGAGCCCCATGTTAAATGTCTCAAATTTGAAAGCACTATATTTCTAAAACTATGAAACATTTCAAAGTTTCCTTTTCAGGCAAACATGTCCACCGTAAGATGAACCTAAGTAGGCTAGAATGGGGTTGCTAGGTGTAAGTATGTAGTTACTAGTGCATGCCAAAGTTTGTGCTATTGCCATAGAGAATGCATTGGGCGTTTAAGTTAAATAACTCATAAACTACAAAACATAAAAATAAAAAAAAGTTCCAGCATGTGTCTCCACAGTAAGCTGAATAATAAAAAGTGTGAATGGAGTTTCTAGGTGAAAGTGACTTTTGACGTGCCTATAGAGCTGCCATTGAGCCCCATGTTAAATGTCTCAAATTTGAAAGCACTATATTTCTAAAACTATGAAACATTTCAAAGTTTCCTTTTCAGGCAAACATGTCCACCGTAAGATGAACCTAAGTAGGCTAGAATGGGGTTGCTAGGTGTAAGTATGTAGGACTAGTAGCATGCCAAAGTTTGTGCTATTGCCATAGAGAATGCATTGGGCGTATAAGTTGAATAACTCATATACTACAAAACATAAAAATAAAAAAAAGTTCCAGCATGTGTCTCCACAGTAAGCTGAATAATAAAAAGTGTGAATGGAGTTTCTAGGTGAAAGTGATTTTTTTTTTTTTTTTTTTTTTTTAAGATTTTTTTTTTGCGGCTTACGCCTTTTATTGATTTTTTTGAAGGGACAGACAGTAGGCTGACAGGAAACGGGAGAGAGATGGGGGGATGACATGCAGTAAAGGCCGTGTCGGGTCCGGGAGTCGAACCCGCGGCACACTGCGACTGGATTACCAGTCCGGTGCCCAGACCGTTACGCTACGGCCTGGGCCGTGAAAGTGACTTTTGACGTGCCTATAGAGCTGCCATTGAGCCCCATGTTAAATGTCTCAAATTTGAAAGCACTATATTTCTAAAACTATGAAACATTTCAAAGATTCCTTTTCAGGCAAACATGTCCACCGTAATATGAACCTAAGTAGGCTAGAATGGGGTTGCTAGGTGTAAGTATGTAGTTACTAGTGCATGCCAAAGTTTGTGCTATTGCCATAGAGAATGCATTGGGCGTTTAAGTTAAATAACTCATAAACTACAAAACATAAAAATAAAAAAAAGTTCCAGCATGTGTCTCCACAGTAAGCTGAATAATAAAAAGTGTGAATGGAGTTTCTAGGTGAAAGTGACTTTTGACGTGCCTATAGAGCTGCCATTGAGCCCCATGTTAAATGTCTCAAATTTGAAAGCACTATATTTATAAAACTATGAAACATTTCAAAGTTTCCTTTTCAGGCAAACATGTCCACCGTAAGATGAACCTAAGTAGGCTAGAATGGGGTTGCTAGGTGTAAGTATGTAGGACTAGTAGCATGCCAAAGTTTGTGCTATTGCCATAGAGAATGCATTGGGCGTATAAGTTGAATAACTCATAAACTACAAAACATAAAAATAAAAAAAAGTTCCAGCATGTGTCTCCACAGTAAGCTGAATAATAAAAAGTGTGAATGGAGTTTCTAGGTGAAAGTGACTTTTGACGTGCCTATAGAGCTGCCATTGAGCCCCATGTTAAATGTCTCAAATTTGAAAGCACTATATTTCTAAAACTATGAAACATTTCAAAGATTCCTTTTCAGGCAAACATGTCCACCGTAAGATGAACCTAAGTAGGCTAGAATGGGGTTGCTAGGTGTAAGTATGTAGTTACTAGTGCATGCCAAAGTTTGTGCTATTGCCATAGAGAATGCATTGGGCGTTTAAGTTAAATAACTCATAAACTACAAAACATAAAAATAAAAAAAAGTTCCAGCATGTGTCTCCACAGTAAGCTGAATAATAAAAAGTGTGAATGGAGTTTCTAGGTGAAAGTGACTTTTGACGTGCCTATAGAGCTGCCATTGAGCCCCATGTTAAATGTCTCAAATTTGAAAGCACTATATTTATAAAACTATGAAACATTTCAAAGTTTCCTTTTCAGGCAAACATGTCCACCGTAAGATGAACCTAAGTAGGCTAGAATGGGGTTGCTAGGTGTAAGTATGTAGGACTAGTAGCATGCCAAAGTTTGTGCTATTGCCATAGAGAATGCATTGGGCGTATAAGTTGAATAACTCATAAACTACAAAACATAAAAATAAAAAAAAGTTCCAGCATGTGTCTCCACAGTAAGCTGAATAATAAAAAGTGTGAATGGAGTTTCTAGGTGAAAGTGACTTTTGACGTGCCTATAGAGCTGCCATTGAGCCCCATGTTAAATGTCTCAAATTTGAAAGCACTATATTTCTAAAACTATGAAACATTTCAAAGATTCCTTTTCAGGCAAACATGTCCACCGTAAGATGAACCTAAGTAGGCTAGAATGGGGTTGCTAGGTGTAAGTATGTAGTTACTAGTGCATGCCAAAGTTTGTGCTATTGCCATAGAGAATGCATTGGGCGTTTAAGTTAAATAACTCATAAACTACAAAACATAAAAATAAAAAAAAGTTCCAGCATGTGTCTCCACAGTAAGCTGAATAATAAAAAGTGTGAATGGAGTTTCTAGGTGAAAGTGACTTTTGACGTGCCTATAGAGCTGCCATTGAGCCCCATGTTAAATGTCTCAAATTTGAAAGCACTATATTTCTAAAACTATGAAACATTTCAAAGTTTCCTTTTCAGGCAAACATGTCCACCGTAAGATGAACCTAAGTAGGCTAGAATGGGGTTGCTAGGTGTAAGTATGTAGTTACTAGTGCATGCCAAAGTTTGTGCTATTGCCATAGAGAATGCATTGGGCGTTTAAGTTAAATAACTCATAAACTACAAAACATAAAAATAAAAAAAAGTTCCAGCATGTGTCTCCACAGTAAGCTGAATAATAAAAAGTGTGAATGGAGTTTCTAGGTGAAAGTGACTTTTGACGTGCCTATAGAGCTGCCATTGAGCCCCATGTTAAATGTCTCAAATTTGAAAGCACTATATTTCTAAAACTATGAAACATTTCAAAGTTTCCTTTTCAGGCAAACATGTCCACCGTAAGATGAACCTAAGTAGGCTAGAATGGGGTTGCTAGGTGTAAGTATGTAGTTACTAGTGCATGCCAAAGTTTGTGCTATTGCCATAGAGAATGCATTGGGCGTTTAAGTTAAATAACTCATAAACTACAAAACATAAAAATAAAAAAAAGTTCCAGCATGTGTCTCCACAGTAAGCTGAATAATAAAAAGTGTGAATGGAGTTTCTAGGTGAAAGTGACTTTTGACGTGCCTATAGAGCTGCCATTGAGCCCCATGTTAAATGTCTCAAATTTGAAAGCACTATATTTCTAAAACTATGAAACATTTCAAAGTTTCCTTTTCAGGCAAACATGTCCACCGTAAGATGAACCTAAGTAGGCTAGAATGGGGTTGCTAGGTGTAAGTATGTAGTTACTAGTGCATGCCAAAGTTTGTGCTATTGCCATAGAGAATGCATTGGGCGTTTAAGTTAAATAACTCATAAACTACAAAACATAAAAATAAAAAAAGGTTCCAGCATGTGTCTCCACAGTAAGCTGAATAATAAAAAGTGTGAATGGAGTTTCTAGGTGAAAGTGACTTTTGACGTGCCTATAGAGCTGCCATTGAGCCCCATGTTAAATGTCTCAAATTTGAAAGCACTATATTTCTAAAACTATGAAACATTTCAAAGTTTCCTTTTCAGTCAAACATGTCCACCGTAAGATGAACCTAAGTAGGCTAGAATGGGGTTGCTAGGTGTAAGTATGTAGTTACTAGTGCATGCCAAAGTTTGTGCTATTGCCATAGAGAATGCATTGGGCGTTTAAGTTAAATAACTCATAAACTACAAAACATAAAAATAAAAAAAAGTTCCAGCATGTGTCTCCACAGTAAGCTGAATAATAAAAAGTGTGAATGGAGTTTCTAGGTGAAAGTGACTTTTGACGTGCCTATAGAGCTGCCATTGAGCCCCATGTTAAATGTCTCAAATTTGAAAGCACTATATTTCTAAAACTATGAAACATTTCAAAGATTCCTTTACAGGCAAACATGTCCACCGTAAGATGAACCTAAGTAGGCTAGAATGGGGTTGCTAGGTGTAAGTATGTAGGACTAGTAGCATGCCAAAGTTTGTGCTATTGCCATAGAGAATGCATTGGGCGTTTAAGTTGAATAACTCATAAACTACAAAACATAAAAATAAAAAAAAGTTCCAGCATGTGTCTCCACAGTAAGCTGAATAATAAAAAGTGTGAATGGAGTTTCTAGGTGAAAGTGACTTTTGACGTGCCTATAGGGCTGCCATTGAGCCCCATGTTAAATGTCTCAAATTTGAAAGCACTATATTTCTAAAACTATGAAACATTTCAAAGTTTCCTTTTCAGGCAAACATGTCCACCGTAAGATGAACCTAAGTAGGCTAGAATGGGGTTGCTAGGTGTAAGTATGTAGGACTAGTAGCATGCCAAAGTTTGTGCTATTGCCATAGAGAATGCATTGGGCGTTTAAGTTGAATAACTCATAAACTACAAAACATAAAAATAAAAAGAAGTTCCAGCATGTGTCTCCACAGTAAGCTGAATAATAAAAAGTGTGAATGGAGTTTCTAGGTGAAAGTGACTTTTGACGTGCCTATAGAGCTGCCATTGAGCCCCATGTTAAATGTCTCAAATTTGAAAGCACTATATTTCTAAAACTATGAAACATTTCAAAGATTCCTTTTCAGGCAAACATGTCCACCGTAAGATGAACCTAAGTAGGCTAGAATGGGGTTGCTAGGTGTAAGTATGTAGTTACTAGTGCATGCCAAAGTTTGTGCTATTGCCATAGAGAATGCATTGGGCGTTTAAGTTAAATAACTCATAAACTACAAAACATAAAAATAAAAAAAAGTTCCAGCATGTGTCTCCACAGTAAGCTGAATAATAAAAAGTGTGAATGGAGTTTCTAGGTGAAAGTGACTTTTGACGTGCCTATAGAGCTGCCATTGAGCCCCATGTTAAATGTCTCAAATTTGAAAGCACTATATTTCTAAAACTATGAAACATTTTCAAGATTCCTTTACAGGCAAACATGTCCACCGTAAGATGAACCTAAGTAGGCTAGAATGGGGTTGCTAGGTGTAAGTATGTAGGACTAGTAGCATGCCAAAGTTTGTGCTATTGCCATAGAGAATGCATTGGGCGTTTAAGTTGAATAACTCATAAACTACAAAACCCCTCACCCTCGGCCCTTCCCCTCCATCCAAAGACAATTGAGATAACCCTTCCCCCTCACGTGAACGCGCATAAGCAAGGGCAAGGGCTAAGGGCCAGGACGAAGGGGGGAATTGGGATTGAGCCTAAGTATGCCCTCCGACACCATGGGCTATAGCCTTTAGCTTTTCCTTGATTTTCACCTTTTTTCAAATCCTCAACAATGATGAAGAATCGCGCACTATAGCGCGCCGCTCAATGACCTTGACCAATATCAATGACCTTGAGCAGTATAAATGACCTTCATAAGACTAGTAAATGACCTTGACAAGTATAAATTAACTTGACCAGTATAAATTACTTTCACCAGTATAAATAACCTTGACCGGTATAAATGACCTTGACCAGTATGCGGTCCGTGAACATGGAATATAGCCTTTCGCTTTTATGCGATTTTCACCTTTTTTTCCAAATACTCCGAAATCGTGAAAAACAAAATACTATAGTATGCCCTCCGAGACCATGGACTATAGCCTTTCGCTTTTCCTTGATTTTCCATTTTTTTTAAATCCTCAACAAGATGAAGAATCGCACACTATAGCACGCTGCTCAATGACCTCTGAGACCATGGACCAATGAACCATGTAAATACATACATACAACACATTGAGCAGGGCACTGCAGGGAGTTGAACCCCGTTCCGTAAACCAGAAGTCCGAAACCAGTGCCTTAGTTTTTGTGTTGTCATTTACAGGTCCTTTCGTTGAAATGTACATTTTACATTTCATCAGTAAAGTAATATATAAAGAAGAAAAACACAAAAGCACAAAAATAACATTTTCAAATTACCGGTATTTGCTTTGATTTTTTAAACTTTCTCTTGCCGACCTCCCACATTTCATTCAATGATTAACAAAAACAGTGTTGGATCTGTAAGGATCCATTTGGTTACACGTGCATGCGTGCGTGTGTGTGTGTGTGTGTGTGTGTTAGTTAGTTAGTTAGTTAGTTTCATTTATTGTCCACGTGTGGAAATTTGTCTTCGGTCTCAAACAGTAAAAAACAAACAGTTACATTACAACAACAGCAACAACACTTAACACAATTATTTTCTCATGGCAAAAAGTGCAGGACAACAGTGGCAGATACATTGGAAAACAAACTAATCTAGCGAGACATGGTATCATTTAGTGCCTTAATGGCATTTGGTATGAAAGAATTTTTAAAAATGTTACGGTTAGCTCTTGGTACTTTGTACCGTCTACCAGAGGGAAGTAGTTGGAACTCGCTGTGGAGTGGATGAGAGGGGTCGTTTGCTATCTTGATAGCTTTCTTACGAAGTACCTCCTTGTAGATACAGCCTAAATGTTGCTGTCTCTTCCCAATTATTTTTGAGGCTAGATTTACTATTCGCTGCAGCTTGCTTCTTCCTTTGACATTTAGATTGCCAAACCACATTGTCATGTTAAAAGTCAAGATTCCCTCTATCAGGTTTTTATAGACTGTTTGCATGATATGCTTGCTCACTCTAAAGGAGTTGAGCTTGCGTAGTAGGTGGAGGCGTTGGTTACAAGTTTTAAAAATCTGGTCAGTATTTTCACTGAAATTGAGTTTGCTGTCAATATATATATGTGCCCAAGTATTTAAAAGTGTCTACTACCTCCACTATTTGTCCACCAATTGTAATGGACTGCACAGGTTCCTTTTCATGAATGACAAGTTCTTTTGTTTTTGTCACATTGATCCCTAAGGAGCTTTTATCGCACCAGTTCTGAAGAGATAACACATGTGCTCTGTATGCTTCCTCCCCCACTGTGTGTGTGTGTGTGTGTGTGTGTGCACGCTTCGATAACCAGTGTTGGACCTGTAAGGGTCCATTTGGTTACATGCGTTACACTCTCAGACTTACAGACATGGACCAAATGGTCCATTTGGTTACACTAGACCTGTACGTGCCCGTCGGCCACCATATATACTCTGAGTTACAGACCTGTAAGTGTCCATTTGGTTACATGTGTTACACTGTCAGTATGACAGACCTGTAAGGGTCCATTTGGTTACATGTGTTACACTCTCAGAGTTACATTTGGTTAGCGTGTGCATGCGCCTGTGCGTGTGTAGGTGCATGTGTGTGTGCGTGCGTGTGTGCACGCTTCAATGACCACTGTTGGACCCCATGGGGATCAGGGACCTCAGGGAGCCACCCATAATCAGAACGGTCACAGCAAACTCTGTTGCATCACAACTGGTGTCCAACAGTCGTAACCAACACCGCCGCCGACCCACAGGAGAATACCATCGCACAGTGGTATCAGACCAACCACAATCAGCCAGCCCTCAAACCAAACCCTTCCACCTAGAAGAACTCGAAACTGCAATGGGAAAGTTGAAACCCGGAAAAGCAGCAGGGATTGATGACATACTGGCAGAAATGATACAGCACCTGGGACCTAACGCAAAGACCTGGCTCATGGGGATACTGAATACATGCATGGCACAGAAAACCATCCCTTCTGTCTGGAGAAAGGCCAAAGTGGTTGCAATCCCCAAACCTGGCAAAGACCCATCATCCCCAAAGAGCTACCGACCCATTTCCCTAACGTAATGACGATATGTTTTAGTGTTTGGAGGATTAAAGGTAATGCTCCTATGTATACATGTATGTAATCTGGCACCACTGCCGTATCAGGCACAATTTGCTGGGACGGTGCATACGCATCAAAAGTGGCGGGACGGCTGGGACGGTGCGTACGGCTACAGTTTGTAGCGGTCGAAAGTACTTGTGCGCTCTGCTTGCGCACTAGTAGGCCATAAATAGTGTAGTATGCACTCGACAGAGTCCAGTTCTACTTAATAAATAGAAAGGGGTTTAAAAAAAATCAGGTATGTGACAAATTTTCAGCTAATCAGGGAAAAGTAGCTATTTATGAGCTTAATGTTCCAGTTCTATTTGTGTCTGTTACATTACAATTCCACTTTGGATAAAATTGCAGTTTCAGAAAATGCTTTTTCTGTTTAACAAAAAGCTGGAGGGACCGGGAGACCTCTGTTACTGAACAAACACTATAGCAATGATTACTGTCACAATATAGAGCTATTTAACACTTTTACTGAACACACACTCTATAGCAATGATTACTGTCACACTATAGAGCTATTTAACACTGTTAATGAACACACACTATAGCAATGATTACTGTCACACTATAGAGCTATTTAACACTGTTAATGAACACACACTATAGCAATGATTACTGTCACACTATAGAGCTATTTAACACTGTTACTGAACACACACTTGAGTCTATAGCAATGATTACTGTCACACTATAGAATTATTTAACACTGTTACTGAACACACACTCTATAGCAATGATTACTGTCACAATATAGAGCTATTTAACACCGTTACTGAACACACACTCTATAGCAATGATTACTGTCACACTATAGAATTATTTAACACTGTTACTGAACACACACTCTATAGCAATGATTACTGTCACACTATAGAGTTATTTAACACTGTTACTGAACACACACTCTATAGCAATGATTACTGTCACACTATAGAGCTATTTAACACTGTTACTGAACACACACTCTATAGCAATGATTACTGTCACAATACAGAGCAATTTCATTTAGGTAACCAAATGGACTCCAATAGTAGATCTTTACACTCTCAATAGTTTAATTGTTGTTAAGCATCTGCTTAATTAAAAAAAAAAACCACACAATCAGAGAATGTAGAAGATTGCTATATAGTGGCCGAATGAAGGTATTGCAGCCTGGCCCCAAACACATGAACGTGCTGGTCCGTTGACTATCATTGTGCACGTTCACGACGGCAGCACGCTCGTGTGCGTTCGTGCACGTTCAACGGAAGCGCGTTCATGCGTTTGGGGCAAATCCATCCCAGAATGCACTCTGTTCCTACACGGAAGGAGGAGTGAAATCGCCTCATGCGCTTTTGAGCAACTTAATGCGAGTGGATGTAGTAGAACTCGGATGTCATCTTTATTCATATATACTCTAAGGTTCCAGTAGCCGAATGGTTACTGTCGGCGGTTTGTGAACAATGGGGTCCGGGTTCTCCGGCCCTCCCAGTCGAGGACTGAGTTTTTTCTTCTTAACAAATTTTTTTTTTTGCATAGTCGATTCAGTATCTCAGCCACTGACCACCATTGTGAGAGTCTATAAATGTAAAATGGTGGTCCGTGGCTCAAATACTGAATGAATAATGGACCTCGACTCGATGCAAAAACAATTGTGTTCGTTTGGTAAGACGGAAACAAAACCTCAGTCCTCGACAGGGACGAGAACCCGAGCACTGATGTTTACAAACCCCCGACTGGAACCATTCAGCTACTGGAACACGGTTTTACAGAGTAGTACCAACATAATACATATAAACAACATAACAAGTAACATAAGTGATAGATGTTTGAACAAAAACAACAACAACGTTAAGTATTAAATAACATTTCATTGTTTACCTGCTTCCATGCAGACGACGGACACGGTGTATGAGGCACTATCAAACAAACACTGACCAAACCCCCCTCAACGCGTCTGTGCCGTATTTGAGGGGGGCGTCACTTCCTTCCGGTGTGAGGCCACGCCCGCGAGTTTTTTGCCGCGATTTTCTTGTAGTCATATTGTAGTCCTCCTACGTTACATCCGGGTCCCGTCCGCTTCTTATTGTAAATGCTAAATAGCTACATATGAACGCGTGAATCTTTTCTTTTTACAATAACATTATTTTTCAGAAAGGAAGCCATTGAGGGTTAAAATGGGTCTTAATGCTTCCAACTCGAGTAGAATTATTAATGTTGTAA
The DNA here is from genome assembly GCF_964188405.1 of Protomyctophum parallelum. Lineage (NCBI taxonomy): Eukaryota > Metazoa > Chordata > Actinopteri > Myctophiformes > Myctophidae > Protomyctophum > Protomyctophum parallelum. Next base: position 40,211,416 of record NC_139709.1, on the reverse strand, counting down.
AGTGTCCACGACAAAGAAAATTACGTGTATGACGTGGAAGCTTCCTTGAGTAAGACCAAGGATTGACGTCACGGCTTAAATACACAATACAGACCTCGATCTCCAACCTGCTAACGTCCTCAGTGGTCTAGTGGGCTAGTCATTCGTCTTTGAGTCCCATCATTGAAAGTTTTCCAGTTCAAGCCCCGTTGGTAATCTTCAAACAACACAGACTGCTTTTTTGTCAGGTTATGTTTAGCGCTAGTTTGACATGCATTAGACTACGGACCCCCATTTAGTGGCATTTCTATCTCTGGGACCCCCAGCAACGGACAAGTAGGTACTGCAGGGGGTCCCCAGACCCCAGCAACCGACAAGTAGGTACTGCAGGGGGTCCCCAGACCCCAGCAACACGACAGGTAGGTACTGCAGGGGGTCCCCAGACCCCCCAGTCTGAGACCCACTTAGCTCTGGTCCATAGCTCTAATGCGTTGCATTTAAATTTAAATTTTTATCCCACGATTTTGTAACCCAGTTTTCTTTTCACCCAGTGCCAATTATCTAATGTAATCCTGGGCGCTACACTTCCTCTGCCAACCTGGGGGGGGGGCAGCGGACTGACCTCATGCCTCCTTCTATGCATGAGGAGTCCAAGCTGCTTCTTTTCACCTGACAGAGGGGAATTTCCCCGGCCGGACGTAGCGCGTGCAGGAAGGAACACGTTATTCCGACCAGTTCCTTTCCCCTCCATCAGGCGCCCCGGCTGGCCAGGGGGAGGTAGTTTAGAGACCAGGATTACTGCATGTTTTTGTGAGGGTATCTACCCTAGGGGACACGGGGAGAACATGTGAGGGTATCTACCCTAGGGGACACGGGGAGAACATGCAAATGCGTTGCATTTAGACATTAGAGCTATATGAACCAGAGCTAAGATTCACTGTGCTATTGTAGGCTATAGGCCTATTGTCATTATAGGTCAGTCCGTAAACACTGAAGTTGGTGCTTTGCATTAAAGTAAGGAGAGCACTCAATTAATTTATTCACAATACACTTTTAATTATATTACATGAAGCCCTGTGATTAAACCTTTAGCATTACACTGCAACCACTGTGGTTAATAATACTTGTTTATTCACAATGGAATGTTATTGTAGCCTACTCCTAATATATCATGGAGGTGTAGTCAGCACAGTAGATTCATATTTCAATTGATCTGGGACGTTAAAATTGTGCAAAACTCTGTTCAATGAATTGCCTCTTCTGCTACATTAAACATTACTAAACATTAAACGTTACTTATACCTGTTATTGAGACTCCTATAGAGCATGTTGACATGGATAGCTTGGCTAGTAGTATCTCTGTTAGTTAATGCAGTTTGATTGATTAAATGAATAGCCTATTTTATTAGACAAAAATGTAGAACAGTAGTACTGTACAAGTATACCGTCAAAACAAAATAATTCACATGCAAGTAAAGGCATGGTGTTGCAAAGCAAAAAAAGCACTGGTAGTAATAAGTACTATCCAAGCTTCTGCCTGGATATAGGGTCCGAAGCCCTACAGCGCTGTGACCTGCTGACTGCCTCACCTTAGTCCTGTTGTATGTTTACATTAAGTAGGCAATGCACTTTTCACTAGAGTGTAAAGATGCTGTGTTCAGATTACCACACCTGAAACCCACTTTATTGTCTACCATACCATGTCTACCAACAGTAATACAACATCATCATTTGTGAGGTCTCACAGACAGTGTCCACTGTGAGGTCTCACAGACAGTGTCCACTGTGAGGTCTCACAGACAGTGTCCACTGTGAGGTCTCACAGACAGTGTCCACTGTGAGGTCTCACAGACAGTGTCCACTGTGAGGTCTCACAGACAGTGTGGGGTCTCACAGACAGTGTCCACTGTGAGGTCTCACAGACAGTGTCCACTGTGAGGTCTCACAGACAGTGTGCGGTCTCACAGACAGTGTCCACTGTGCGGTCTCACAGACAGTGTGGGGTCTCACAGACAGTGTCCACTGTGCGGTCTCACAGACAGTGTGGGGTCTCACAGACAGTGTCCACTGTGGGGTCTCACAGACAGTGTCCACTGTGGGGGTCTCACAGACAGTGTCCACTGTGGGGTCTCACAGACAGTGTCCACTGTGGGGTCTCACAGACAGTGTCCACTGTGGGGGTCTCACAGACAGTGTCCACTGTGCGGTCTCACAGACAGTGTGCGGTCTCACAGACAGTGTCCACTGTGGGGTCTCACAGACAGTGTCCACTGTGCGGTCTCACAGACAGTGTGGGGTCTCACAGACAGTGTCCACTGTGGGGTCTCACAGACAGTGTCCACTGTGGGGTCTCACAGACAGTGTCCACTGTGCGGTCTCACAGACAGTGTCCACTGTGGGGGTCTCACAGACAGTGTCCACTGTGGGGGTCTCACAGACAGTGTCCACTGTGGGGTCTCACAGACAGTGTCCACTGTGGGGGTCTCACAGACAGTGTCCACTGTGCGGTCTCACAGACAGTGTCCACTGTGGGGTCTCACAGACAGTGTCCACTGTGCGGTCTCACAGACAGTGTGGGGTCTCACAGACAGTGTCCACTGTGGGGTCTCACAGACAGTGTCCACTGTGCGGTCTCACAGACAGTGTGGGGTCTCACAGACAGTGTGGGGTCTCACAGACAGTGTCCACTGTGCGGTCTCACAGACAGTGTCCACTGTGGGGTCTCACAGACAGTGTCCACTGTGGGGTCTCACAGACAGTGTCCACTGTGCGGTCTCACAGACAGTGTCCACTGTGGGGTCTCACAGACAGTGTCCACTGTGGGGTCTCACAGACAGTGTCCACTGTGGGGTCTCACAGACAGTGTCCACTGTGGGGTCTCACAGACAGTGTCCACTGTGGGGTCTCACAGATAGTGTCCACTGTGCGGTCTCACAGACAGTGTCCACTGTGGGGTCTCACAGATAGTGTCCACTGTGCGGTCTCACAGACAGTGTGGGGTCTCACAGACAGTGTTCACTGTGGGGTCTCACAGACAGTGTCCACTGCGCATGTGGGGATCCACTACAGACTGTGGAACACGTGATGACCTGCTGCCCCAAATACCGGCCATCGAATGGGGATCGTGGCTTAATTGACCGTCCTAGACGATGACACACTGGACCGGCTTGCTGCAACGGAGCTCCTCGTTTTTCATCCTTTTTGACCATGGGCTATAGCCCATGGTCTCGGACGGCATACTATAGCATGCCGTTTCCGTTTTTCATCATTTTTGAGGATTTGAAAAAAAGACGAAAATCACCCCGAGACCATGGACTATAGCCATGGAGTTATTTTCATATTTTTTTCAAATCCTCGTTTTTCATCCTTTTTGACCATGGGCTGTATATGATCCTCAGGTTGTGGGTTCAAATCCAGACAAGGCTGTTCTATCTGAATCATAGATGGGGGTCTGTGGCCAAATACCTACCTAATATATATCATTTGGGTGTCCTTGACATGAAGATGTTTGAGAAACAGTGTTGATAAGAAGAGGCAGTTGAGTGGGTAGGGAGGCTGCCTGGCACGCAGAAGGTCCTGGGTTTGAATCCCAATGTGTCAAGCCCTTAAATGCTCTTCTGTGGGAAGTAATTAAAGTGAAGCTGAAAAACGGATCTTTATAACATTACTAATAAAGCATTATGAATATACTGTTAGGTCAAACGATCATATCCTGGTGCAGACCTGTGCCCGACGGACACATTTTCTAGTTGTTATTGCTACTACTTGAATTTGCCTGTATCTCCTCCATATCTTTCTTGCTATTTTCTCCACCATTGGCTTCCGCGTGCGGTTATAGGGTTAGGTTAGGGTTTGGGGTAAGGTGTCGGACTATTACGTGTCGGACTGACGTCGGAAAAAAGATATGCACCCCAGTTTCATGGCGATCGGTATATATCCATCCGGAGATTAGCTGCTCACTAATCAGATAATCATAAAAACAGGAGCTCACAGATAGACAGATATAGGGTGAAAACACAGTCTCTGCCTTCAGTCTGGCAGAGACAACACGGAAGAGAAACTCCAAGAAACACAAAGATGAAGACACCAAATAGACAATTTCAATATTTTATTAATATGTAGAAAATGTATTAAAAAAGGAACTATACAGTACATGTTTAAGTCAAACTAGAGCTAAATCTGACGGTCATAAGATTATCCAACAATAAATCCTTAGTTTGAGCTTTTCAACAGTCAAGATCATACTCTATCCAAATTTGTCAAGATTGGATTAATGTCAATGCAGTAGTCTGGCTAACAGCAGTAATTACCATCAATAAAAATGGCTGTTTATCATAACCTATACAGTAGGCTATATATGACTCACAATGGTCAAGCATACCTTTTAAATTATGTAATACTTTGTGGAATTATCAAATGTCAATCATTGTACAATGCTGCATCAATCAAAAGAAAATCCATACATTGTGAAAATAAAATAAGTCCTGAAACAAATATGGAGCACCGCAGTATTAAGCTATGCAATAGGTCAATACGACATTATGACGTTTAATGCTTCATCGTACGGCGGTGTCACAAACTGAAAACTGTGTACGACAGACGGTGTTGCACGCTGTTTTCGGCACCAGGGGAAGGTGGGGACTGGGGAGGGTGATAATCGTGGTAATGTGTGTGGGGAGTAAATTGGCATACCTTAATTGGGGTGGAAAAGGAGTAGGAAAAAAACCCGCTGTAAGCTTCTAGATCTGCAATTTTTGGCAAATGTTACCCCATGAATCCATCCCTGCTGGGGAGTAACATGAACGGGATTTTACATAAAGTATTGTACAGTACTTGACCTAGGATTAATACAATCTAAGGACACCTGGTTCTGACTTTAGCAAATTGTTGACTTCTTTTAAACTAAATTTAGATTTTAGAAGTTTTTCATGAATGACCATACAGCACCTGAATTATCAAGTACAATACTGGAGGCAATATTAAATCACTAGAGACTAGTGGAGTTAATCTTCTTGAAGACTCTGAGTATAGGCTAATGTTAGGATTTGACAGACAGAAAAGCAGAGCAGCTATTCTACACTAGAGTCACTGATTGGACACCTTGATTGACCGCAACTTAATCTCTCCAGCACAATACGACATGAAACATGAAAAATAAAAGCAAAGAGTTCCGCTGGAAAGGAGATAATCAGGAATTATAATCCATTAATTTCTCCCTTTTAAGAAATTAGTATCATAAATTACCACTCTCACTCTCAAACTTACATACATTCCGTTCCTTATCTACAAAGCATTGTGACCATCGTTCCTTGCACAGGAAATGCACTGAGGCAGAGTTAACTACATGGTTAAGGAAATGAGCACGCACACACACACACACACACACACACACACACACACACACACACACACACACACACACACACACACACACACACACACACACACACACACACACACACACACACACACACTCTCTTCTAGTAGACTACACAATGGGATAAGGATCACAATAGCAGCTCTGACACGGTACACTTGTGAACATGTGTAAGTCACACAGTATAAAGTCCCTTAGTTTTGATTTAGCTCTGAGTGTACAAAGTGGATCCATTTGGTTACATTTGAACAGTCTCAGAGATAAATGAACACCTGTGATTTTACAGTGCAGAGGAGGCGAGTCAGACCTGGCTAAGGTGCCCCCGGGGTCATTGTCTTGCGTAGCCAGACAACTTTTCGGCAACCTCCGAATGCTATATAGAGTCTTGAACCACCTCTCCCGAAGGCCGAGAAAGGAAGCTGTATTTTTAAATTCGGGTTTCAGATAAGCAGCAAGCAAATAGATTAGTTTAGATTAGACACATTTGCCCAAGTGTAAAGTGAAGAGGGGTCACATCTGCTTTACCTCGATCCGGATCGAGGTACTACTGTATGTAGTTATGTACTACTGTATACCGGCAATATTTTGAAAATCGTGGGTATGACTCGCGACACTACCACCGCCAGGCCTTGAATGATTTGACGTCACCTTCTTTATCCATGCTTTCTGAACCATTTTAAATGAAACTTTTACCCAGGTCAGCCGAGACTTAATGCTACACAAAAAATAAAACATATTCACATGACAAATGTGTTATTTACCACAAAGCTGTTGCAAGGTAATTACAATGGCATGCAGTAGCTCCGTAGTGCTGTGCTGTTGCACACAACTAATGAGTAAAAATATAGGGGTAAAGGTTTAATTGTTTTGGGGGGCTTTCTGTAGCTTGCTTCTAAATGGGGAACACATTGAAGGAAACATTTCCCTCCGTCCTATCGCTACATGAGTAAATTAGTAGTAATTCATAGGAGAGCCAATTACCATTCATTTCAATTTCTAAAATACAGGAAATAACAAAAATACAGTACATATATACATAGTCCTTACAAGCCTGCTTTGCTGTTCCAATTTCTGCATTACAATTTTGAAGTTCTTAGTTCTAAAGGGTCATACAATATATCGCAGGCCACACATTGCTTGCAGTGATGGTAAAAACTGGAAATTGCAGGAAATGTTATATCACCGTGATTTAAAGTGAACCTATATTTGAAAACAAATTGAGCCAATTGCACTGTGACTCAAATAACTGTTACCACCAAGTATAATTATAATGTACACCATGCACCTAACAAATGTTTATTTTGCATAGTGTTCAGAATAGCATACAGAGGATTGTGGATAACACACAAATTGAGAATGAATGAATAATACCGGGACAACTAAGCTAATAAAATTACTTTGGTGAGATGACTTAACAGCAGGGCTTATTGGGGAGATCTTTGGCTAAATATGACTATGAACACCATCTCTGCAAGCAATAACATCAAAGGGGGATGGCGTCAAACTGAAGAGAATTGTTATTATTCTGTATCTTTATAAAGCATTTGGATTCACATAAAGACGAGGAAACAAATATTGTTAATAGTGATCATTATTGATCTAGGTGTGACAGCAGGAAGTCATCAAATAAAAATAAACAACAATAGTTTTGCTATGTTTCCACTCATAGTGCAAATGGCCTTCTGGCCTCAGTGTTGCTACCATTAGAAACAGACTACGGGACGGCCAAGCGGGCGCTACAGAGGAAGTGTTGCTGTTGATCATTATTTTCACACCGCTGTAGCAATAAAACCCGAGGGTAATCTGTCTTATATTATGTAGGCTCAAAGATGAAAAATAAATAAACGTTTACCGTAGAAGACACATATATTCCACTGCTCTGCGTTGTCGTTTGGACGTTGCAAAAGCTGAACGGCGACTGCAGCACTTTACGATCTCTAGTGTGTCCTGGCGGTGTGACCATGAATTTATTCATGTTTCTCATAAACAAGGCATCAAATCATATGAAATAGATGGACTTTTAGCCACAATATCAGTTATAAAAATAGAGATATCTTACAGTTGAGTGTTTAGGGCTTATGTATATATTTTTTCCCCATTTTTCTTTTTGTTAAAAGTGTTCTTATTTCTTTAACGGGTAAAACGATGCTAGCTCTGACAGTGACAGCCACTTCCAGCATATCCCTAAAACGATGCTAGCTCTGACAGTGACAGCCACTTCCAGCACATCGCTTCAAAATACAGAAAAAAAAGGCAAACTGCAAATTGCAAAAAGAAAAGCTTCTTGGTTTGCCTTTTCTCTTTTACAGCAAAACAGAATAATTGACTATATTCACACACCTGCCATTTTTGCTCCCATGTTTATATGACGTGAGAGCAATGGTCGCTATGCGAATATGGTCAACTGTCATTGAAAGTATTTCATAAATTACATATAGTGTCTTCTATTATCTGGCTTAGAAGTACAGCAAGGAAAGATAGCTAAAGCTGGACAGGAGCAGAGGCATAAATATACAGAGTTCGGCCATGTTTTCACCCTGGCTGCCATTTTGGTGCCTTTTATGATCGCATACAGTATAGAGAGATCTGACAGCTGTTAAATGTTGGTAGTATATAAGTAATATAATGTGTGGTAATATAACATATATACTGTACATACTATTCGAAGCTTACTCTAACAATCTCCCCTTGAGTCTAGATACTTTACTGTATGTCAAGCCTTGGCGGAGTCAAGTCGTTAAAAAAAGCACGTTACATGCTTGGCTTTGCTTTCAAAGTAAATCAACAACGGCACAGAACATGTCAGAAGTCGAGTGCTAAACATTGTCCGAACTCCATTTGTATCCATGACCCTGGGCTGGACGGAGTGGAAGGAGGAGGGGGGTTGTTTATACGGGGGCAGACCTCCTCCTCTTGCTGCTGATGCTGCGGTAGTTGTACGGTCTCATCTTCATCTCCACGAAGGGAATGGAGAACTCATGGCCCTTCCAGTGGTACCAGTTGATGCCCTGCGACAGAAACAGAGGGCTAAGTGGCCATATATACCTTTAGCTATCTATACCTGGCACCCCTGTCACACAGTGCTGTGAGAGGCTCAGAGGGGCCTGATGTGACAGGGCCTGACAACCCCGTGACAGGGCTGTGACACGATGATACTGACATGATTCAGACTACAATACTGACATGATACTGAACATGATTCAGACTACAATACTGACATGATACTGAACATGATACTGACATGATTCAGACTACAATACTGACATGATACTGACATTATTCAGACTACAATACTGACATGATACTGACATTATTCAGACTACAATACTGCCATGATACTGACCATGATACTGACTACAATACTGACATGATACTGACCATGATACTGACTACAATACTGACATGATACTGACATGATTCAGACTACAATACTGACCATGATACTGACATTATTCAGACTACAATACTGCCATGATACTGACCATGATACTGACTACAATACTGACATGATACTGACCATGATACTGACTACAATACTGACATGATACTGACATGATTCAGACTACAATACTGACCATGATACTGACCATGATACTGACATGATTCAGACTACAATACTGACATGATACTGAACATGATACTGACATGATTCAGACTACAATACTGACATGATACTGACATGATTCAGACTACAATACTGACATGATACTGACCATGATACTGACTACAATACTGACATGATACTGACATGATTCAGACTACAATACTGACATGATACTGACCATGATACTGACTACAATACTGACATGATACTGACCATGATACTGACTACAATACTGACATGATACTGACCATGATACTGACTACAATACTGACATGATACTGACCATGATACTGACATGATACTGACCATGATACTGACTACAATACTGACATGATACTGACCATGATACTGACTACAATACTGACATGATACTGACCATGATACTGACCATGATACTGACTACAATACTGACATGATACTGACCATGATACTGACATGATACTGACCATGATACTGACATGATACTGACCATGATACTGACATGATACTGACATGATACTGACCATGATACTGACATGATACTGACCATGATACTGACCATGATACTGACATGATATTGACCATGATACTGACCATGATATTATGGAGACACAATAACCAGTGCCTTATAGTCACAATGACCAGTACCATAAGACACAATGACCAGTACCATAAGACACAATGACCAGTACCATAAGACACAATGACCAGTACCATAAGACACAATGACCAGTACCATAAGACACAATGACCAGTATCATAAGACACAATGACCAGTACCATAAGACACAGTGACCAGTGCCTTATAGTCACAATGACCAGTACCATAAGACACAATAACCAGTGCCTTATAGTCACAATGACCAGTACCATAAGACACAGTGACCAGTGCCTTATAGTCACAATGACCAGTACCATAAGACACAATAACCAGTGCCTTATAGTCACAATGACCAGTACCATAAGACACAATGACCAGTACCATAAGACACAATGACCAGTACCATAAGACACAATGACCAGTACCATAAGACACAATGACCAGTGCCTTATAGTCACAATGACCAGTACCATAAGACACAATGACCAGTACCATAAGACACAATGACCAGTGCCTTATAGTCACAATGACCAGTACCATAAGACACAATGACCAGTACCATAAGACACAATGACCAGTACCATAAGACACAATGACCAGTACCATAAGACACAATGACCAGTACCATAAGACACAATGACCAGTACCATAAGACACAATGATCAGTACCATAAGACACAATGACCAGTACCATAAGACACAATGACCAGTACCATAAGACACAATGACTAGTACCATAAGAAACAATGACCAGTACCATAAGACACAATGACCAGTACCATAAGACACAATGACCAGTACCATAAGACACAATGACCAGTACCATAAGACACAATGACCAGTACCATAAGACACAATGACCAGTACCATAAGACACAATGATCAGTACCATAAGACACAATGACCAGTACCATAAGAAACAATGACCAGTACCATAAGACACAATGACCAGTACCATAAGACACAATGACCAGTACCATAAGACACAATGACCAGTACCATAAGACACAATGACCAGTACCATAAGACACAATGATCAGTACCATAAGACACAATGACCAGTACCATAAGAAACAATGACCAGTACCATAAGACACAATGACCAGCACCATAAGACACAATGACCAGCACCATAAGAAACAATGACCAGTACCATAAGACACAATGACCAGTACCATAAGACACAATGACCAGTACCATAAGACACAATGACCAGCACCATAAGACACAATGACCAGTACCATAAGACACAATGACCAGTACCATAAGACACAATGACCAGTACCATAAGACACAATGACCAGTACCATAAGACACAATGACCAGTACCATAAGACACAATGACCAGTACCATAAGACACAATGACCAGTACCATAAGACACAATGACCAGTACCATAAGACACAATGACCAGTACCATAAGACACAATGACCAGTACCATAAGACACAATGACCAGTACCATGACAACCTGTGACAGGGATATTTGACCGTTTCCACCCAGCCAGGGTTAAAAAAGGGGGATTCAAATTAAATTATATGTTTTAATCAAATACATTCTCAAACTAGATAGAATACATTTTGTAGTAGAGAGCTTGAACCTTAATTGGACCTACAAGTAAACCATAATAAACTGCAGGGGCAATGATTGGAAATAGCTGGAGGGCTTTTTATACAAGAGAGAAAGAAAAAGTGCTCACACTCCCACCTTTGAAGAAAGGGAATTTTTCATACCATGGATGGAATTGTTTCCTTTCAAGTCATACAACTGATTTTCAACAAAGCATAATTGGTGATCACCAAAAAGCATTTCTGACTTTGCCTATTACATGAATCTCAGGTCATGCGGGACCGGTCTACAAACAGTTCCCAGAGTTAAAATAGAACATGATGAGGCAGCGTCTAGTAATTTTGCCACACATAGTTGGAACAAGAGGTCTTGTGGTCTTAAAGCTTGTGCCAACACTGACTTGAATCCAGTCTAAAAGCCTTTTTTGTTCAGTACTGCCTTTTGCTTCCTTAGAACAAACAAAATGTCAGCTTACAAATTTCCTTTTTTTCTGTATGCTTTATGTATTGACTTTGTGTATGAAATGTACTACACAAATAGACCTACAGCATCAGGGCTAAACATGACTAGGCTCGATTCAACCTCAACCCTGCTCATTTTTTAAAACAGCTACAATGTGATTGTGAACACAACAACACAGCCTTACACTCCAAACCACTACAATCACACCACTGGCTTCATGTACAGCTTTACACAAAACGTTCAATTAAACAACGTTCTGCTGCGTACAATTCCCTTTTGTTTGCCTGTATGTCCGTTTTTTTTAGGACTGTCTAGTTTCGTTTCATCTGTGTCATCAAAAGGATGCTTGAAGGTGCAGAAAGGGGAACAGTGTCTGCAATGCATGATGTTGCAAGGTCTTGGCAGTTCATTGCAATCACACAGCCCATGTCCTCCACAGAGCATCACTAGGGAGCCTTCATTAACAGGCTTTTTACAAGTTACAGCTAAATGCATTCTTTCCTGTGACAATAGAAACAATAAAAGACAATTAACATCAAATAAAAACATTCCATGTCACATTCATTCCATAGCACTGTGCAAAAAGCATGGAATACGGATGTGTATATTACAGGAAACTCCCGTTAAACTTTCCAACAAACTCCGGTAAACTCCCGAATTGTACCATCACACCTGTATATTACCGTATATTACTGTATATATATGCCCGCTAAACGGTTTACGGGCAAAATACAGTGCCCATAATTGCCCATCTTTTCACGCAGTGTAACACTAACGTTATCCGACGATAACCAGCCTAACCCTCAGCCTAATGTAACAGATGCATGCCTAACCTCACCATACAGTAGCCCTTACATGCACTAACATCATGAACCATCCATTTTGTCTCCAATCAACGGGTTCGATGTCCAGAAATTCAAACACTTGCATGCCCGCATGCACACATGCATGCGTACACACAAAATAGGGAAACTGTTTATGTCTATCAAATGCATGAACAGTATGACATCCATACAGATGAAGAAACGTGTACTGTAGCAAAACATGTCATTCTGAGCTCCCTGGATTCATGTGTGACATTTTTAACAATTTGTTCGATGTATCAATCAACTGACTTCCTACTATAAGCAAAGTGGTCAAACCCCTGCAGTGACTGACCTGGCTGTGTCTGGACTCTCCGTATTTGCCGTTGAGGTTGGCCCGGTGGCAGTTCTTGTACCACCAGGCCCCTTTGTAAGACAGGGCACAGTTAGTGACGGCGATGTCATTGTCTCGGTCCTTTGTGGAGAACGGCCGTCCCTGGTGGTAGCTCAGAGAGTCGCCTGGGAGAAGACAAAGAACACAAGGATACCAGATACAGTAGTGTTTCTAGGCCAGGGGGAAAGTAGCAGATCTACAAGCTCACAATGTGGAGCGAAGCGACACATTTTCACCACTTCTTAAACATTTGTGTTCTAATTTATGACATTTCTTGGAAAAAACCATTACATTTTGTTTTTTGGGAATGTTCTTTTTTTTTTTTTATATAATAATAATAATAATAACTAGAAAAAGTGCCCTTCTGGGCACAGGTCTCCACCAGGATAGGAATGTAGGACATTGCAGCTTGCCTTCATCTGGTGGTTGGATAAAAGGGCAACAAAAGTAAACTAGGGAGTTGGCATACAAAGTTATCCACAGATCCGTGCAGTTAGAGGTAAAAACACTTTTCGGCCAGTTATAGCGCCACCTTGAAGCTGAGTTGAAATTGTTCATGTGGCATTTCTTCCTCGGCCTAGTGGGAATGTGCGTGCACAATTTCACGGAAATCACGCGATGTGTTCATGATTTGCAGCATTTTGTTTGAAACTGAGCACTCCTGTGAACTTTGGAAGCCAATCTTAACCAATCAGGATGGAGTCTGAGAAATCTGAAAGACTCGTTTCGTTGAATGGCTGTAGAGAGACTGTGTACCAATTTGCGCGATGTTTGGACAAAATCTGTAGGTGTACTGTGCAAAAACTTGTTTTGCACAAAGCGGCCTCCTGGTGGCGCTATAACAGGCCGTTCTGGAAAGTTTGGGGCAGAGGTTCATCGTTGGCATCCAGGGAGTGTGTGTGCAAAATTTGGCATCGACCGGGTTAACGGTGGCCGAGATTAGCTGCTCACGGACGGACACACGGACACACGGACACACACACGGACGGACACACGGACACACGGACACACGGACGGACGGACGGAGTGCAAAACATACTCTCCCCCCATGCCTTCGGCCTGGTGGAGACAATAAAAAAACAAAATGTAGGAAACCAAAAACAAAGGGACCCATAAAAATGTGTACACGACCAGGTCCCCGACCCACTGTTTGGGAAACAGTGCCTTAACGGGTGCATGGCTCTGGCGTTATAAAGTGTACTGTGAATTGGGGTGAAACAGTGCCTTAACGGGTGCATGGCTCTGGCGTTATAAAGTGTACTGTGAATTGGGGTGCATGGCTCTGGCGTTATAAAGTGTACTGTGAATTGGGGTGCATGGCTCTGGCGTTATAAAGTGTACGGTGAATTGGGGTGCCAGAGATGAAAATGTTGTAAAATGTAGGCCTAATTTACGTCCATTGCCTCAGGCATATCGCGCTGAAAATGTTGAGAATCAATGATGTAGTGGATGCAAAGAAACACTGACATATGGCTTGGCAACTAGACGTGGTGTGGTGGAGGCCTTGAAGGGGACTAACAGACTCAGGCGATAAGAGAGGAAGGAGGAGAGAGAGACAGAGAGACAGAAAGAGAGAGGAGGAGGAATTCTAAGCAGCATAAGGGGATAACATGGAGGTCCAGACATAATGGCTCTCCTGACAGACAGAATGGAGTGCAGCAGAAGCAGAAGGAGGGGGAGCGAAAGCAGAGTATCCATGAGGGAGAAAGCAGTTTTAAGTCATGAGGGGCTGAAAGCAGTTAGAGGACGCAGAGGGAAAGAGGAAGAGGAGAAAGGATGAGGAAGGATATGAGAGGAAGAAAGCATATGGCAGATGGCAGACGAGAGGAAGGGGTGCGTGTTTTAACTTGAACCCATGGTACCACCTGAATAAGAACAACATACACAAATTATTTAATTGTCAAAATAGCTGATCAATGAGCTCACAACATGTTGCACGTTATGTTGATACATCCGGAGATTCCAGAGAGATCTTCTCTTATGGGAGTCCCTGGCACAGAATCTTTTCAAATGGTGCCAAATACAAATCGATTTTGAGAGCCTACATACTCTAAGACTGTGCTTTCGAATTATGCATATCTACAATGCAAAGGGCTTAACCCATTCTGAACGGGCCCCCATTTTGGTGTTAGCATCATGTTATGCTTTAGCTATTGAAAAATAGCAGATCTACAAGCTCATATCGCGCCACCGAGTGGCGCGATACGAGCTTGTAGGTCTGCTATTTTTGAATAATCGAAGAACGACTGACATTTTTAGAATCTGATCTCAGGTCAGAATGGGTTCATCAGACCAGTGTGTGTCCAGTGGAAACCTCATATGAATCTGATCTCAGGTCAGAATGGCTTAATTACAGTCTGCAGAGCCAGCTCCACACACACGTTGCCAACCACGTACCAGCGGTGCCGTTGTACTCTCCTATCCTCAGCTTGTAGAGGTTCCTGGCATCCCCGAGGGAGAACTTGTCGTAATTAGCGTAGACCGACTCCTGTCCGTCCTTCATGTCGATCCTCAGTTCATACCGGCCCTGGGCAGCGATCTTCTGAATGTTGTCCAAGCCTGGAGACAGTGTTGTTTTTGACAGAAAATTTAGATTTTAGTTTTAGTCATGGTCTCTTGAATGGTTTGAATTCAGTTTTAGTCGCATTTTAGTCACCCGGAATGTTTTAGTGTTAGTCTAGTTTTAGTAGACTAAATATCATAAGATTTTAGTCGACTAAATCTACAGTTGATTTAGTCGACTAAAATGTATTTTGGCGGGCCTAATATTACACTTGTAGCAGCTCACAACGCATCGACGCGTTTGCTTGTGTGCTTGAATATCTGCTTTTGGAGTAGTGGAAAATGACTTATACTTGATCTCTTGTCCACTAGTCCCTTCCTAACATTTTAGTCTAGTTTTTATTTGTTGATAAAATTGTCAGTAAATTTAGTCTGGGTTTTAGTCATCGTAGGTTAGTTTTCATTTAGTTTCCATTTAGTTTTCGTCAGTGAAAAAAGGTAGTCGACGAACATTTTTCATCTTAGTTTTAGTCGACAAAATCAACACTGCCTGGAGAGAAGTGATGCAAACCGTTAGTTTTTATCATGACAGACTTCCCATTTCTACTACTTCTACTTTCAAATAAAAAACATATCGTGAGGCGACACGTCGTGAGCTTGAAGATCTTCTATTTTCACTACTTTTGTGCAACACTCTTTGAGGTATTAATTTAAGAAAAAAACACAACCAGTTGAAATATGGCGATACAATATTTCTGCCTGACGGACAACGATATATGGCACAATAAATGAGCCATATTCTCAGACACGATAATGGAAATACATTTGATATCGAGTGATTGACATTATCAAGCATGGAGGACCGTGTTTCCCTGTCCTCTCTACACATATATCTCACAAGTGACATCGTTGCGAGATATATTGCTTTGCTCCCTATCTCCAAGGTAGCAGACATGAGGCCTATTTGGGTCCGATTAAACCCAGACACAGAGTGGGACGATAAGGCCCACCACACCGACCTGAGAGATTGGAGCTGGGTTCACTATCAGTTCCAGATTACGACAGCAGCAACACGTGCCCACTGGCACTAAAAGCTGTTCCCTTATTCGACCTTTCAGCAGTAACACCACATGGTGGTATTATAGATGAAGCACGTACAATAACGGGTGCTATTTCAAATTCAAAACCCGAAAAATAGAAGAAAAACGACCAAAAAAAACAACAACCTTGAAGTCTGTGCTGATAAGAAGCTGAGGTTAGAGAGGGAAACATGTGGGCCTGTTGTAATGTGTCAATGGAAAGATGATAAAAGCGCCGTTACAAAGCAGAGGCCCCGAGGGTGACAAGGGAAAACCGATTGCTGTAATAACATTTAGTTAAACACTGAGCCCAAAGTCCAATTATGCAGAGCATAATTCCATCGGCTCGTCTGCGATTTATCTGTATTTTTGTTCCACAGATTTTTTTCGTCTTTCTTCCCCCCCCCCCTTTTTTAAATAATCCGGTTTTTATTCATCTTCTCCTTTGCCATTTGCATTTGATCGGACTGCTCTGAGTAGCGGTGTTTAAAAATGCATTTGTACACAATATTGCTCTCTTTCTTGCTATACTGCCAACATGATTTCACAGAAATTATTGTAAAGGCAGCCCTTTGCCCTACACTATGCTGAAATAATGAGTCAAATAAAAACAAGAATAGCGGTAGGTCAAAACGTAGCATATTCAAAGGAATTACCATGAAAGGAAAAGTCCTTTAGGTACTCAATTATATTCAATGGGCACAGGCAGCAAACAACCAACATAAACCTTTCTTCAGTGTTACACAATACTGTAGAAGTGTCTTAAATACTGTAGTGTCCACAAGAGGCGCCTTACATAGTCGTTACAAAAACTATATCCTAACTCATTACTTTATACTTAATTAAAGGAGAAATCGACACCAAAACACATGTACCCTGAATCCGCCTATAATCCTGTCCCAACATAATGCATGTTGGCCTTGAATTGGTTCATATATGCCCCCTGTTCTTCATCTTCAAGTCTCACATGGTCAGATCCACCATCTTACATCTTCAATTCCAGGGTTATAGAATCAAGTCAGCATGCACAGGTTTCGCAAGAAACAAACTCAAGTAAGCTTCTGATTGGCTGGACTGTAACGGAAGTCCATGACCGTGGTCTAAGGCGTTCAGTGTCAGGTCACGTCATTGTGTCCGTCACTTTTATATTAGGGATGGCCCTTGTCTTGGGTCATATTCACACCTATACTTCGGTAGAGTCGATGCGAATCACATCATGTCATCCGCAGCAATTGGAAACGCAACAGGGACGTTTATCAATATGTTCAATTCAAAAACTACAGAGTGAAATCTACTATGTTAAAATTATACTCCGAGTAATAGTTAGAACGTCACGTACAATTATGGTAATGTGCATGTAGTGTGTCGTCGGTCCCTCGGGTACTGGACGACTCTCTCTCCCTCTCTCTCTCTCTCTCTCTCTCTCCCTCCCCCTCTCCCCTCTCCCCCCCTCTCTCTCCCTCTCTCTCTCCCTCCCCCTCTCCCCTCTCCCCCCCCTCTCTCTCACTCTCTCTCTCCCTCCCCCTCTCCCCTCTCCCCCCCCTCTCTCTCCCTCTCTGCACACACTTTTGGGCATGGAGGCACAGCGCTCAGTGTTGTTTTCGTCGACTAAAACTAAGACGAAAAATGTCCGTCGACTACCTTTTTCCACCGACGAAAGCTAAATGGAAACTATACATGAAGCTATGATGACTAAAACTAAGACTAAATATACTGATGATTTCGTCCACAAATAAAAACTAGACTAAAATGTTAGGAAGGGACTATAGTGAACAAGTCATTTTACACTTGGTTGCATGTTGAAAATAGAAGATCTACAAGCTCACAACGCGTCGCGCTGCAACGCATTGTGGGCTTGTAGATCTGCTATTTCCAGCAAGTGAAAAAAACAAAACAGTCAGTACGACGGCATCAAGGCCCGCCAAAACACATTTTGTTTGAAATGAAGACTAAAATAAACACCCGAGTGATTGAATAATATATAAGTGATGAGTTCGCTAAGACCCGGACAGAAATTACCCGCTTGAAGAATGAAATGAAGACTGAAAGACATCCAACAGATAAAATACATTGAACAATGATGTGATTGCCACAGATAATGGTGATAAAATACTGAGTCAAATTAACATTTTGAGCAGATCTTTCCTTTCTGGAATATAAAATATGTTCCCTGTCTTGGAGTGGGTTGTGTTATGTCGGCAAGAGAGTTTTATATAATCATATCTGAACATGCACGATCAAAGGTAATACTAGAAACAATGAAAAGTCCCCAGCAGCAGCTTGTAAGCCATGACATTGGGTTTTAATACAACTTTTATATAGAGGCGACGACAGAGGGAAAGAAAAATTAGCTCTGGTGTCAAATCATGACAAATGTCATGTTTTTACGACAGACCTGTCGGCCTGGAGGGTCCGCAATCCATAGCCTGGCAGAATGATTGCTTTGCAATTTGCTAGTTTCATTTGTTAGGCCAACTTGCTGAACAATGGTGGAACTTCAGTCACTCTGTGAATCAGTCGGACAGACAATTACATGTATAGGGCCTGCCCCACCGCTGTGGTCCGACCAACAAAGAACAGGATAATGGTCGGTCACATATTATTGTCCTCAGTCATTTCTTTAACTTCATTACATCTTCAAGCTAGCTTTGTGTTCAGCCGGCAGCAGGGAGAATGGATTGTCCTCCAGCAGTAATAAAAACAGATACTTCAAAACCGATACAGTAATAATGACAGCTTAATTTCCATATTCTTTACTGCTGGCCAGTTAAGGGGCCTGTTCCTTTCGCAAGTGAATGGATTTAATATCAGTGTTTATGACTCCATGCAACTGAATGGATTGCTGTTCAGTGCACAGCAGTGGCGGTGATTAGCTAAATGTTGCTCTGGGGTCAGAACAGCTGTCCGGCCCGCACAGAAGGACAATGAAGGTCAAACATGTTGACACTGTATAAAACCTGACCTGACCATCTGTACTACAGTTTGTGCAATGACCTTTTTGCTACTACATTTTGTTATTATTATTTTTGTATTATGTCCAAAGTATTTTTTAGTGTGTGTGCGTGTGTGCGTGCGTGCGTGCATGCGTGCGTGCATGCGTGAATGCGTGCAGTATCAATGTATGTGCTAGAATGTGGTGCTAGATGCAAAGGTGACATGGATTAATCTAGAAATAAGGGCTGTCACATTGTACGTCAAAATGTAAAAGACCCCATCAAATCTAAATCAATGTTTGAATCTATCTACAGTAGCTTATTTTAAGTTGACAAGACAACCCAATATGGTGCATGTGTTTCATCCCATCCATGGTGACAATAACGTGAGACAAGTCCAACACTCTTATTCCCTATAAAACACTTAAAGATGCATGCTGCTATAGCCATTTCATGGGGCTTTTAAATGCACAGCGACGTTAATGCACATTACACAATGACAATATCGAGAGCATGGGTGGTTAGCTTACAGTAGCTGCCTCCACATGAGATGCGTTAAGATGTGAGACATCATTAATCAACATGCTGTGAGTGCAGGGGGACTCGCGCAGTAGACTGCCATTAGAATGTTTCAAATTCAAATCAATTTGAACAAACTATTTAATACTTTTTACATTGCTCGTCATAACAACTGTGCAAAACCCATTACGTTATCCACAGCCCTGTGTGTCCTGTGCATAAATGTTTACATCACAGACCGTGAATGGGTAGAAAGGTCTGATGACTTTTTAATGTAAGAGGGCATTTACACCATTATGTGTGGTTATGTCAAAGCTCTGTAGCTCACATGATGTTTCTCCCAGAACGAGGGTTTACGGTATTTGAAATAGGTTGAAAAGGTGATTGCTCATCCTTTGTTGACCCAAGACTTCACAGATTTGTGAAGTAAAACTGTCCAAATGGTCAACCAGTTCACTGGGCAGAACTGTAGTAATGGACATCTGTGTGCAGCGGGCCGGCTCCGTGCAGCTGCTGCTGAGCGTTGCTATACAGTGCTAACAGGATGTTCACACACACACACACACACACACACACACACACACACACACACACACACACACACACACACACACACACACACACACACACACACACACACACACACACACACACACACACACACACACACACACACACACACACACACACACACACACACACACACACACACACACACACATCTGATCTGTTACTTCAGTAAAATACCTCAATGTAGAAATACTTAGTTATTAGTTATAAGCAAAAGTCCTGATGGAGGGGAAAGGAACTGGTTGGAATAACGTGTTCCTTCCACGTGCTGCCTACATCCAACTGGGGAAACGGTGAAATCAGAAATCACAAGAAAAGAAGCAGCTTGGACTCCTCATGCACTGAGGGAAGCATGAAGTCAGTCCAATGCTCTCCCCCACGTTGGCGGGAGGGAGTGTAGCGCCCAGGATTACATATATAGGCAATTGACACTGGGTGAAAAAATGGGTTACAAAACTGGCGTGTGATAAAACCTTTACAAAAAAAGATGTTTTGAAAATAGCGGATCTATAAAAGCGTCACATTACGGCGCACTGTGAGCTTGTAGATCGGCTATTTTCAAATGGCCGAAATAGGGTTGAAGTGGGTAATGGGGGTAAAATCTACAAAGTAACTAGTAACTAAAGTTTTCAAATAAATTTGGATCTGAGATGTAGTGGAGTAGAAGTATTGGACATTGGAAATACTACAGTAAAGTAAAAATGAAAAAAATAAATGAAAAAAACTCAAAATTATACTTAGGTACAGTACTTAAGTAAATGTACTAAATTGCTGTTGTGTAATCCAGTAGCAGAGCTTGGACGGCTGGTGGCATGGGAGCAGACATGCAGGGAGCACTTGATTTGACACAGCCTGAGGTGACATTAAGCCGAGCTTTTATGGACGTACAGTATGAAGAGGGAAAAAAGGAGAGGAGCGAGGGAATAAGTGCATCTCAGAATAAGGTAATGTAATCCCCTACAGCGTGAAAATGCACAGGCTCAAAATTCAATTTAGCGGTCACTTCTGTCCTCGAGTGCCGTGATAGAAGGATCATTCTCACAGGACTTGATTCCCACACAGGCTATATGAGTTAAGCCAAGGGGTGGATTTTCATGAAGAATAGTGTATCGTGGCTTTGGGATGTGGCTTTTTAGAAGAGAATACATGAATGAATAAAGAAGAAAATATTAAATTCCTCTGCGCTATGAGGTGCGTGACTCTGATAATGGAGACCTAGGCGCAGAGAGTTTTCCTGCATGTATTTTGTGTTGTTTCAGTAGCACTGGAGCAAGAGAATGTCACAGTATGAAAGTCAACTGAAACAAGCTTCTAATCTAAATATTTATCATCAGCACAAAGGTTGGGCGGTTCAACACAGCAGCGGAGTTGGTGCAACTTATTGGTCAAAAGGCTTCACTGCGACATTCTCAAACCAATAATAGACCTTTCTCAACATCTGGACCACCAGTGGTCCAATTGTGCCTGCAACTGGGTCTGTAACTCTGAGTGTACAAATGGAACCAAATGGACCCGAATTTGGTTCCATTTGTACGCTTCTACTGTGTAGATTGGGGTCCAAGACATACAACATTTTATCAAATGGATGTCCGTGGGCCGTTGAAATGGAACAGTTCACTGACAATCATTGCATTAGACTGAGAGAGCAATAATGCTTATATCTCAATTCTTGCAAACTGCTCTGGGATTCTAACTAGGATATAAGACAGAAGGGAGTGTCCCAATAGCCATGTTGTTAGGGGGATAGCACATGGGGACAAAATACCCTGATCAGCGGGTCCCTGGTTCGATCCCTGGTGGCCGGACCAGTTGCTGTATGGCATTCCTCCTCTACTCTAAATCTCTCCACTATCACTATAAAAAGAAATTAACTATTAAAAATGCCAGAAAAAAAGTTCAAAAGCCATTTCCCCCCCCCCCCGCCCCCGAGTTGAGATTTGCTGAATGAAAGAATGTAGGCAATATTTAATTCTAATTATCCAAAAGCACAAACCATCACATAAAAGACAGGCCTTGGAAAAAAAGAACATAAGAGAAAATAGAAAGAAAATGTCGGCTGGGTGCGTCCGTTCTATATTGTTTTTGTCTTAAGACAAATACCAAGTCATTTCAAGGAGAGATGAGCTTTGTGAGAATCCACTTAACTAATTAATTAGACTTTTTTACATCAAGTGTGAGAGATGAGATGAACAAAGAGTGCTGACCTTCTGCAGTGTTCGTTTGCACAGACAAATAGCTGCTCTTTTGTCTGCTCTTTTGTCTCAAGGGTCAGGCAAGCGTTGGTTTATTGTCTAAAATTGAGGTGACACACTTTAATCACGGGAAATGTGTTGCTCTATTCAAGTGACATTTTGTGATTTTCTTTTCAACATTATCATTTGACAAAGAATCTCACTCTCTCTTGTTCATTCACACACACACACACACACACACACACACACACACACACACACACACACACACACACACACACACACACACACACACACACACACACACACACACACACACACACACACACACACACACACACACACACACACACACACACAGTGTTCATCCCCACCATCCGGTGGTTTGGGAAGGCTGATTTTGACCAACTATTGGTATTACACAGCGTGAAGATGAAGCGACTGCACTGAC
Source organism: Protomyctophum parallelum (assembly GCF_964188405.1). Lineage (NCBI taxonomy): Eukaryota > Metazoa > Chordata > Actinopteri > Myctophiformes > Myctophidae > Protomyctophum > Protomyctophum parallelum. The sequence continues at coordinate 40,188,402 of NC_139709.1, read as the reverse complement.
CATGAATGTACAATTCATGGTCAGCCCACTTCTAAAAGGAGCAAGAAAGCTTGCTCTCTCTCTCTCTCTCTCTCTCTCTCTCATCGAATCACTTTATTTAGCACATTTAAATGTGATGCACTATAAGTAAAAATCACAAAAATCACCTGTGAACTGAGTGGTGCCACTCCCCTCTCTCCCCCCCCCCCCCCTCCTCTCTCGCCCTCTCTCTCTCATTAGCAGGCAACAGTGCAGCACTATCGCTCTGTTTCTGGTATAACAGCACCCCTACCGGTACTCATAGTCATACCACTGGTGCTCATAGTCACATAGGTAGGTTAACGTCACATAGGTGGTCACATAGGTTATAGGTAGGTGAACACGGACATTGCTGTACCTTGGAGTGGTTGCACCACTCAAAACAGAGCATGTACAGTAGTTCGTTCTGCAAGCGAGTGTTGCACAAAAGTAGTGAAAACAGATGATCTTCAAGCTTGTGTACAGATCGGCTATGTTTCACAATTTTACGTATAATACAAAACATCACACCGTGTGAAGTGAGGAGCATTCTTATCATCGTACATCATCATGACGTAAAATAGACACTATGCTTATTTGCTCAGACACTGACGTAAAATTCTCCATTCATTGTCAATGGGAATTTAATGTTTGTGTAGGATGAAAATCTACACTAATAGCTGAGTATACTGTAGGAGGGGCTAGTGCCCCTCAAAAAAGAAAATATTTGGACACCTGGTTTCTGCAGTGGACACCTCTTATCTCCAACATTCAAACGTTCTGTGTTTTCGTAAATTAACAGCCTATACAGTGTCAAATAGAACAGTGGTTCCCAAAGTGGGGTCCGGGGACCCCCAGGGGTCCTTGGGGTAGTTCCAGGGGGCCCCCAGCTAAACGATAGTTTGGAACCAAATGGACCCTTGTGGGACTGTAACTCTGAGAGTGTACACATTTGTACACTCTCAGAGTTAAATTAACATTGATTTTACAATATAAATTGGGGTCCCAGAGACAGAAATGCCATTTAATGGGGGTCCGTAGACTAATGCATGTCAAACTGGTGGTCCTTGAAATGAAAATGGTTGAGAATCACTGTTATAACCGTAAAAAATCTTCTCTTTTGGGGGTCCTATAATAATATATAATAAGCGAATAATCTGCGAATAATACTTAATAAAACTTAAAAATCTTGATGGACCAGTCATATCTAATTTGGAGCATTCTCTAGCTTACAGTACATTACCCACTAGTGCCTAAGTGCCTATGATACTGCAATCCGCCGATGAGACTATGGCTTGTATTATAAGATAAGATGCCATACCATGTGTGTGTAATACAGATATCTTGCCCCGAGTACAAACTCAGAGGAAAGGTCATACTGTAGGGGTCACTCCTTGTGGCTTGATTTCTTGCTCCGAGGATCATGAATGCCTTCAACAAGTTTCATAGCAATCTGGACAATAGATAGCCTAGGGGTGTTGCTATAGACGACCAGCAGCAACCTTATGCACCATGGGTGACCCCATGGCCTTTTCCTCCGGCAGGAGGAAAGGCCGTCGGGTCAGCTGTGGTTAATAACGGTGTTGCTAGAGGCCATGGGCATGATGGGTTCGACCGTGGTTCATCCTAGGGCACATCAAATCCCAAGGCAATGCAGCCAGTAGATTGTTTAGATGTTTTGTTTCCACCTCCAACTTTCCTCCTCTGCTTTCTTGGCTCAAAATGCAGTCCGACTCCAAACCTCCCAATGGATCCGTAATAGCAGCTCAGCCATGCAAATTGGCACATTGTGTCCGACGTGATTAATGGAAGGTCATAGTGGACATGCCCACAGCAGCTGAGGCCAGCTGTGCTCCTTAACCACTTATACGTTTGCATACAAAGTGGTTCAATTTTTAGTGCACTTCTTTGCAGATATTCCCCTACTGTATAGGCTCTTGTGGTCAAGAGGCTGGGATGCGCCACTGTGTGTAGTGTAGATCTAGGAGCACAGATTCCACACAAAAAAAACATAAAACCCAGGTTCCGGGTAAATATAAAATGCAGCTTTAGGATTATGGGAAGACAATGGAAAGGACGAGGCATTTTATTTTACAATATTGTGTCCACTACTGGCACTAAATGTGTACTAAACGTGTCACTATATGAATCAAGTGCAGCAAGTGAGACGATTGAGTGGATGACTGCTCTAATGGTTTGAGGATCCTGTCCTGATCACAGATTATAGACTCTCATGCCGAGTCGAATGCTGAAAAAAGATTGCACCTCGTCCAGCTGACACTATAAATTAGAGACACATTAGGGCTGAAGTCCCTAGGAAGGTGCACGCACATGCACACGCACACACACACACAGAATAGATAAGCGCCTGAATTACGAGGCACCGGGTCAAACGAGATATATTGTACACGGAACAGAGAGGTGGTCCACTGTGCCTCAAGCCAAATTGAGGCTGGCCGCGGTGCATCTCAGGAGGTCATCGGGACCTGATGAAGATGTATTGACATCAAGGGGAACCACACGGTTGGTCAACGAGCGGAGACCACAACAGAAACGTCGTCACGTTGCTCCAGTGCCTTCCTTCTTCATATATATTGTACAACCATGAGTGTTAATGTACAAAACGGTTCATCCATTTATAACCCTGAGAGAATGTACAAAACCAGAGGTTCACGTGCCTTCGCCGTGCGCACATCTAGCTTAAACAAAAAGGAAAAAAAAGGCAATATATAAATCAATAAATAAATACGTAATCCCAGCATGCACCAGGCCGTGACTCAATATGCCTTGCGGTGCGCACCACGTAGTCTTCCTGAAGCTGATTGTTGCTATAGTATAGACTAGGGTATGCATAAAATGAGTGGCAAAGTGAGTTTAACGATGTTTAACGTCGTTTAATGCAATCAGATAGGACTCTTCTGTTTGGATGCATGGGCTGTCAAGGCCAGAAAGTCGTTTTTTGCCTACACAGTAGGTGTATGATGATGAAGTCACGTGCATACCCTCTCTTGGTGACATAAGGTTCTTACCCAGCCAGAATTCATCCTCTAGGTTTCCAAAGCCCACGCGATAGTCGCTCCACTTCCTGGAGAAGTCTGTGAGGCCGTTCTGTCGTCGCTGGAACACCTGCAAAAACACCAGAATGTGACGCTGACATTTGAGACAAATCAATCATCAGTACTGTTAAGTGTCTGTCACACACGATAAGGCACGCGCACGCAAGCCATGACCGCACACACAGACACGAGAGGCGACTTGCAGAACATCCAGTCGTGTAAATTAAGTACATTTACTCAAGTACTGTACTTAAGTACAATGTTTTCTTTTTAAATGTTTTTGTTTTGTGGCTTTCACCTTTTATTTTTATATATATATATTTTTATGGAGGGACAGACAGTAGGCTGACAGGAAATGGGGAGAGAGATGGGGGGGGTAGACATGCAGTAAAGGCCGTCGGGATCGGGAGTCGAGCCCGCGGCACACTGCCAGACTGGATTACCTGCCAAGGTGCCTGGACCGCTGAGCCATGGCCCAGGCCCTTAAGTACAATGTTGAGGTATTTTTTATTTACTTCAGTATTTCCATTTTTTTTTAACTTTTACTTCTACTCCACTACCTGTACATCTCAAAGGCAAATATTGTACTTTTTACTCCACTATCCCGGCCTAGTTACAGACAGGTACATAATACATAATCCACTTACATTGGAGCAATGCAGATCTGTGCCCTTTTATGGCACAGATCTGGTTTGCCAGAGCTTATTTAGATTAGACAAAAGATACATCTCTTCAGCCCTATATATATTTTGGCCGTTTGAAAATAGCCGATCTACAGGCTCCATTGTGAGATTGTAGATCTGATATTTTCAAAGGATTTTTATACATTTGAAGTTGTGAAATGGGATATTGTGCACAGTAAGTACTGCTCCTTACTTTTGGTATAAAGTAAGTATATTTTGATGCCAATACTTCTGTACTTTTTACTCAAGCACATTTTGAATACTGGAATTTCACAACCTATACATTGTAGTATTGCTACTTTTACACAAGTAAAAAACGCGTGATTACTTCTTCCATCACTGAGAACATTGAAGACAAGACACTATAAAAAAGTATACATCTTACAATCCAGCCTCCCTCGTCGGTGGTCATGTCGCAGTAGACCTGCACACCCTGGCTGGGGTCCCTCTGGATGTAGATGGTATAGGCGCCACTCAGCGTCTCTCCGTTCAGCAAGTGCTGGGCACAGTTCTGAGGCGTGCTGAAGAGACGGCTCCCTGCGGGAGAAAGAGAACAAGTGAAGCCAGGTGTTCTTCAGTATCACAGCAGTGTTTTAAAAACAATGGGCTGTGTGGGTGACCCATATAATGGATCCATGGAATTCATGGGTCACGACTATATAAACCCATATACGAGCTCACAACTCCTCGGGAGGATTTAGTTGTCACACGTACGTCAAATGTGTCCTCTGCAGGGAACAGTTAAGGGGTTAAGGGTCTTGTTCAGGGGTGTGAACCGTGGACAACCCTCACTAACCATTCAGCTATGGCTGCCCAGATATTAAACATGAAGACTATACATACTGTAAGTGATAGTGCCAGTGCAGCAGACAGTGGAGTATAATCATAGTCATATATGCATAACGCGATAATGCCTGTGTGATGGCCTGTGTCGAAGACTGGCACTGGGATAGGGCTCAGTGCTTGTTCAACAGCCTGGAAGGTGACAGGTGGAAACTGCTCCATACTCCGGTCCAACGGCTTTTGATACATTCAGTAGAATAGATTGTGGTTGGGGTAGCGAGTGTCCTTGATATTCCACTCAGCCGTGGCCACGCACTGCCTCTCCTATCCCTGAGGGAAGGCATCTCACTAATGCTTAGTCGGGAGTGGCACAGCTCGCATACCAGGCAGAGAAGCAGCACGTCAGGATGCTGTCATTGGTAATTGGTGCAGGTATACAGTAGTTATCAGATTCAGCCCGAAAGTTTTGATCATAATCAAAAAAAGAGTTTAATTGAAAGAATAAGACTTAAATTGAAAGTTTCACATTTTCCTTTTAACTTTGAGTTACAAGGAAGTTAGTTTAAATGTAACTTTGATTCACGTCTTCTGAATTTTAAATGGTGCATTTACATAGCGCCTTTATCCAAGGCGCTTTACATAGATTGTGCATTACATTCACCCATTCATACACCGATTGCGGCAGAAGCCATGCAAGGTACAGTACCAACCAGCACATCGGGAGCAATTTGGGGTTCAGTGTCTTGTCCAAGGACACTTCGACATGTATACAGGAGGAGCCGGGATTCGAACCGCCGACCCATGGATCATTGGACGACCTGCTCTACCTCCTGAGCCACAGTCGCACAATACATTATTTATTTTCATTTTTCACTTCCATTACAGTTTCTTTACTGGACCATTGGATTGTGGGCAGAGCATGCATCTACTGTAACTGAGAGGGTTGTGAAAACATGAGTGACAAGTGTTTTGTTTTTGTTTTGGTGACATTACGTAACATTGCCTACAGGAAACCTGCTGCCAAAGTACAATATGTTTTTGAAGATACTAAATAAATACAATAATGGGTAGTTTTTGTAAAATAGGAACATAATATAGCCTATGCCTATTGCCTACAATGGAGAGCTTTAAATGCATTATATTTAGTGGCTGCAACTTTAACAGGAACTTCTACGATCTGTGAACATTTTATTCAGATTATAAATTATACACTTAAATTGATCTAAAAGCAAATACAAGCTCACACTGAGCTAAAATCAATTTTAATGATACACTGTAAATGTGGTGATGTACATTAACAGCGGGGAGCCCAGCTAACAGGCCGGGCCGCTCCGTCGCTATAAAGTGCAAGTGCTGTTTTCGTATATGAATGAATACAGTCAACTGTGTATAGAGCAGACTATGCCACCTTTCTGTGCATGTACGGTTCTTACTCCTCAGCTATGCCACAGGTTCATTGAATAGGGAAAGACCAGTTTAGAATGCAATGGCACGTTTAATACATCAACACCCAAACGCACCAACAAAACACCCACAAACAAACAAAAAAGAATACCCTTCAGAAGTGAAAGAAAGCAAAGCACAGCACAGGGACATGTGCTCAGTGATGCCCTCGAGTAACTAAAATCTTTATATGTATACTACCTATCTATACATTTTAGCTCCTGAAATCTAAAATATATATATATAAAATACAGCGACTGTCAGTCTGTATAATTATGTAGGTTCAAGGAGACTAGCAATGCTGTATTTTGTCAACAGCATGGAACCGCATCCTTCACTAGTCTCATTTGTATGCTACGCTGAGTCCAAGCTAACTGCTGATACTGTGGAGAACATCTTTCACGTGCGGTTCAGTCCGCCTGGTAGCATCAAGGATCAGGAAGAGGAAGAGGAGGAGGAAGAGGAGGAGGAAGAGGAAGAGGAAGAGGAAGAGGAAGAAGAAGAGGAAGAGGAAGAGGAAGAGGAAGAGGAAGAGGAAGAGGAAGAGGAAGAGGAAGAGGAAGAGGAAGAGGAAGAGGAAGAGGAAGAGGAAGAGGAAGAGGAAGAGGAAGAGGAAGAAGAAGAAGCAGCAACAACTTTATGCCACAGAGCCCTCAAGTCTCTATTCTGGCTATAACATACTAGGCGAACATTCGCCAAAAAGAGGCAAACATTCGCTGAAAATAGCCGATGTATGTACAACCACAAAATGTACATATTTTTTCTTCTTCGCCCCACCCCAGAAAGAGTGGCAAGCCTGTCTCTGGAGGATGTCCTTGTTGTGTTTGTAGCCGGGCTGAAGGACATACAATACATCGTACAACAATACAGACATTAGCCACAGCAAGTAAAGCATATTTCCTTGGGCAAATGTATATGTGCAAATACAATCGAGATTCAAATCGTACACAGTCACAGCGGAGGGTCAAGAAGCCATGAATTTTAATATACAAAATCCCACCTGGGTTTGGTCTTCCTTATCTTTAGGTGATAAACAAAGGTTAAATAAGGACAGAGTTAACTATTATTCAAATACTGCAAATATTTACATTTGCATATATTTGAAGTGGATTTGGTAATTGAGGTCCTTGCGGTCTGTTGGCAGCGTACACAATGTGAATAATATATCCCATAGCCTGGAGCAATGGTGGGTCTGAGTTTACAAATTAAAATATTACATTTTCTTTTTAAAGTTGTCGTTGACTGATTTGAAAATTATTCTGGAGTTGAGGTCCTTGGCCTGCTGACAGCGTGCACAACAACTATGATGCCAGGTCTGCTGAGGACAGACACACATACAGAGGTGAATGCATTATCCCCTGGTCTGCTGCAGACAGACACACATACAGGGGTGAATGCATTATCCCCTGGTCTGCTGCAGACAGACACACATACAGGGGTGAATGCATTATCCCCTGGTCTGCTGCAGACAGACACACATACAGGGGTGAATGCATTATCCCCTGGTCTGCTGCAGACAGACACACATACAGGGGTGAATGCATTATCCCCTGGTCTGCTGCAGACAGACACACATACAGGGGTGAATGCATTATCCCCTGGTCTGCTGCAGACAGACACACATACAGGGGTGAATGCATTATCCCCTGGGGGAGATAAAGACCTGGGTTCTGCCTGGAAGGAAACTCTCATGCATGAACCTCCTTGTCAGGCCAGACTGTCAGGTATGATTTATACAGTTAAAAAAAAGAAAGAAAGAAAGATCGACAAGCGTTGCAATGCAACTGCAAAGCAACGAATTGTGAGCTTGTAAATCGTCTATTTCGTCAAGATTTGAGCTTGCATATCTGCTACTCTTGTGTGATGCTGCACACTATGAAAGTGTGCACGTGTGTGTGTGTGTGTGTGTGTGTGTGTGTGTGTACCTGTGGTGAATGTGGTGGATTCTATAGCGCTGGTGTCCATCCCTCTGGCTGCCTGCAGTCTGACTGTGAACTCTGTGGTCTCAGCCAACCCCTCCAGACGAATCCACGTATCCTCCGCATCCAGAATGAGCTCCTATGGTGTAAGCGCACGTGCGTGCACACACACACACCCACACACACACACACACACACACACACACACACACACACACACACACACACACACACACACACACACACACACACAGGTTCACATATCGTTGGGGTCGGGTAGAAACCTCTTATCTCAATATTTTACACTACAGTGTCACACAAAAGTATTGTCGCTTCGCGCCGTATTTTGAGTTTCGGACATATGAGGTTTCCACCCGACAGAGTCAGAGACTACAGGTATATGCACCCATAGTATACGCACACACACATATACAGTATATATCGTCATTGTCAGGCGGAAACTTTGTATGTCCTAAACCTATTTTAAAAACCTTTGAAAATTGTGAAAATAATAAAATTCATTTACGAAAAAACATAAGTTGAAATATGGAGATATGAGGTTTCTAGGTTAGGCACTCCTATGCACACACAGATCAGCATGCAGTAGCAGTACACTGATATAATCCCTTTATCCAGTGTAAATGTCAGGGATAAAGCTCCCCTGCCACATTGGAAACCCCAAACTTTGTTAATAGAACTCTGACTTCACTTGGTATAGTGATATAATATCTCAGGCAAAATATATATATTGTGGTACTGTAACCTTGCACTGATTCAAGAAGATCCTAACAACATTCCCTTGTTGTGCTCAATAATCATACCACCAGGATAGATAGAGCTCTGTTTAAAGGTTGGTCATCGTCATCATTTTTCGACCGCGGTCGAGATCATGGATTTCACAATGCCACGCCAGACTTTCCGGTCCTTCGTTGCCATCCCCAGTTCCTGCCTACTGATGCATGTGTCCCTATAGCGATGACATCAGGGAACGACAGTTTTCTACCTCTGGTCTGCTTTGAGTCAGGATTCCAGAGAAGAAGGGAAGATATAACCTCATTTTCAGCTCTGTAGCAGTGGCCAGCAAACTGCGCTCTTCTGGATCGGACCAGTGAAGAAACACGGGGAAGGTTGCCTTATATTAGATTAGTCGATGGGCGGCTCTTCCAAGACAGATTTTGCGCTCTCATTAGAAGGCGGGTGTCAGTGCCATCCAACCGTTTCTCTAATTTCTTTGTGTCCATGTCTCAGAGCCATAGAGTAGAATCAGCTCAACAGTCGTCCTAAATATTTTTACTTTTAACATCTTACTAAGCTGGGATGACCAGATCTTATGCATGTCATTGCAGGCTGACCAGGCCATAACCTTCCTAGTTTGAAAGTCCTTTTGGGAAGAAGATATATATGAACCCTTGTAGTCATCAACCTGTGTTTTTATAATGAGGTTATTGTTGTATTAGCATATATTTACGTATTCAGTTTTCGTCTCGTTGTGATAGTTGGAGTGCTGATGACCCTGAAAGATTTTTTTCCTACATATTCAATATTTATAAGGGAGATACGTGGAGGAGGGGGAGGGGGGTGCTGTCATAACAGAACACATAACTCGACATAACTCAATTTTCTTTTTTTAAATACATTTTTATCCCATGGTTTTGCAACCCATTTTTTCACCCAGTGTCAATTATCTAATGTAATCCTGGTCGCATACACTTCCTCTGCCAACCTTGGGAGGGCAGCGGACTGACCTCATGCTTATACTTCTATGCATGAGGAGTGAGTCCAAGCTGCTTCTTTTCACCGGACAGGGGAGAGTTTCCCCGGTTGGACGTAAACGCGTGGAAGGAACACATTATTCCAACTATTTTCTTTTTGTGGAAATGAATGTCATGAATGATGTCTCAATTGGCCACCATATTTATTTGTACAAATCTCAAGCAGCATGCCGTGTAGGGAGATTTTGTGTTCTCTCCGTGCATCTGTGTGTGTGTGTGTGTGTGTGTGTGTGTGTGTGTGTGTGTGTGTGTGCGCGCGTGTGTGCGCGTGCACGTGTGTGTGCGTGTGTGTTCTGCGTTATGTCTTTATCGGGTAAGACTTGAAGTGTTGTCAGTTCAGGCGGTTGGCAGCAATAAGCACTAAGTAGTAGTAGTAGTGTGTGTGTGTGTGTGTGTGTGTGTGTGTGTGTGTGTGTGTGCCTGTGAACTCAGTTGAACTGAAATGCATGTGCGTTCTCTTCCACCAGGGGCTATAATGACTTGGCAACACAAAATAAATAATTTAAATGAAATATTGAACCAGGAAAAAGTCACACATTTCCAGGCAATATGTCACTGTGAATTATTCAGCAGAGCAGGTGGTAAATGGTGTCTCTCTGTCTCTCTGACACTCTCTCTCTGCTTTCAGGGTCAAGATAAGAATTTCATTGCAACCTTTATACTGCAGATCAGTCTTAATAATGCTACATTTCTGCTCCGTCGTACATCAGTGTCACGTGCCAAAAAAAACCCCCAAAAACCCCTAGCTCGGTAAAGCTTAAGCTGAGGTTGTAAATCTTCACATTTTTGGCACGACATTGCCATTAGGGTGATATTGCATTTACGCACTCAGTATTAATTGCATATTGTTGCCGTCGGAGGAAACCTCATTATGTCCAAAAGCGTTACTTTTCACGTCACGATGTGACACGTCGTGAGCTTGTAGACGGGGGTGTTTTCGCTACTTTTGTAGCAAACTGTACTATGATGAAGTAGGGCATTAATTTACAGGGGAACACAATTACGGAAATACGACGACGCGAGGTTTCTGATTAAAACGATGCATGAGTGTGTAGTATAGGTGCTGTGTGTATGCATGTCGCATGACGCACGCGCATGTGTTTGAAAACACTTAACTAATGGTGATACACGTCCTCTACGTATGCGTGAATGCTAATGGAGTACCGAATAGGTCACTGCTTGATAAGAGATCGCCCCGGCAGATACCGGTCATAAATTGCTAAAGTCCATTATGTGGCTGTGCAGAGGGAGGTGGGCTGAATGGCTGCTATATGGTCAGGTTACAGCGGAGGTAATTGCGCTGCAATGTTTTCTGCCTTAGTAAGCAGGACCTCATTGATGACCCAATGTGAAACGACGTGGACAGCAGAATGTGAAGCCGGAGTTACACTTAGTTGGGTCTGGTATGCATGCCAATTGACTACGCAGACCGAGGCCATGTTGCCATTGGAGTTTGGAAGCGTTGTTTAATACATTGGTTTCCAACCTATTTATACTGAAGTACCACCTCAGAAAATATTTGGCTCTCCCAAGTACCACCATAACCGATACAGGAGCGTATACCTGCACATTTTGTGGCATTCCTACGCCAATAATGCTGCTGCTCTGACAAGACTCTGTCTAATCACAAATCAGCACAACTGATTATATATATATATATATTTTTTTAAGATATTCTTTTTGCGGCTTACGCCTTTTATTGATTTTTTTTTGTTTTTTTAAGGGACAGATAGTAGGCTGACAGGAAACGGGAGAGAGATGGGGGGATGACATGCGGTAAAGGCCGTGACTGATTATATTTCTAATGTGATTATTCTGTTCTCAAATATTCTATTAACGGCTACAGTAGTTGTGCTGTCATGCTTATTTCAGCCAATAGTAAACCTGTAGTAATATAAATATTTCATTCCACTTTAGTCTTTTTTTTCCTCCTTTTTGGGCGCTGTGTACCAACCAGAGTACCACTAGTGGTACTAGTACCAGTGGTTGGGAACCTCTGGTTTAATACAATCAGAGGACTTTTCTGTTTGGATGTATGGGCTGTCAAAGGCAAATTGCTCCTAGTTACCATTAAGTTAATGGCAAGATGGCCGCGATCTGCATAATTATGGTCAATAAGTCTATACTATTGTTCTAAGAACAAACAGTGCACAATGTTGATTCAGAATCATCAATTTGAAAACATTGGTTATGGTATCATGGCAACTACTTTTTGTTTGTGTTGTTTTCGATGGTGATTTAATGAATATAAAACATAATGTAAAATGTTGGCGATTAGAGGATATGAGAACAAACGACCAACGTATATTATTTCATGAAACCAATGAAAAGCATTATTAATAGTTTCTCTGGATCCATTGAAACATAAGTAACCGTTCTGGACATAAGCTTTCCACCCGACGGCAACTACAGTATGTACAGTACAGTACAGTACAGTACAGTACAGTACAGTACAGTACAGTACAGTACAGTACAGTACAGTACAGTACAGTACAGTACAGTACAGTACAGTACAGTACAGTACAGTACAGTGAGGATGCAGAGGCACAAAGGATGCAACACAGACCCCCAGCTGGAACCGACCCACCACAGCATTGGCACATGAGTTACTGACGCAAAAGAACAAGGAGCCGTCTTGAGTGACAGGGAAAATCGTTCACACCTATTAGCCGGAGATGCTCTTTGAAAATGGCACGCCACTTTGGAAATGGCATGCCACTTTGAAAATGGCATGCCACTTTTGGAAAAGTGACATGCCACTTTTCAAAGTGGTATGTCGGGCTGTTTTTCTGCCCCCTCAATATCGCAACTCTTCTATTAGATGGCTCTGGCTGACACCAACTGGTCAATGCTAACACCAGTACAAATCACTCAACACAGACATGATGTGTGTGAGACATATGGGTTCCCAACCATCCCTTGAAATTATAGTTCCCTTATTTGAAAAGATAAAAAATAAAATAAATTAAAAAAGTGTCCCTTATTGTACTTACTGTATAATGAACTGACAAACTGTTCCTTGTGTTTTGGGACTCAATCAATGACGCATCTTACAAGTTCAAACAGCTCATATACACAATATAATACCTTACCAGGTTCTTCAGACCTGTAAGGGTCTGTGGACCCTTCTTCTACGGATTACTGGGGATTATGTAGGAAGACAACCCATGTGTCTGAAATGTATAGTGGCGCCTTTGAGTATACACCGCTGCAGAGATTAAAATAGGGTGCCTTTTGCATCCCAAAACGCAGTTTATAGTTAAGGGGACGCAATAAAACAACGACCTCTGCATCCACGGGATGCACTACTGTTCTGGTTTTTATTCTAGTTCATTTAGTTTTTATTATAACCATATAAAATGAAATGGGAGTTAAATGCTGCAATTTGTGAAAATGGCAAAATATGACTCCTAACGTCGTTGATGTGGGACTCATCTAAAAGACCATCCCTGATGTGGGACTCATCTAAAAGACCATCCCTGATGTGGGACTCATCTAAAAGACCATCCCTGCATCCCGTGGACTCATTACATTGTAAACCTATTTACATCACTGCCGCCGTGTGTGCGCATGCGTGCGTGCGTGCGTGTCCTGTATCTCCATACGAACCTTGCGGCTGCCGTCGGCTGACTTGTAGGTGAGCATGTAATTGTCGATATCTGCCATTGGCGGCTGCCAGGAGATAAGCGCACTGCGGTGGTTCACCTCGCTGGCTGTCAGGTTCAGGGGTGCGTCCATGGCTATCAGACACACAACAACAACATCCATCACTTAGAACTGTAAGTCATCAGAGTTTCATGGCCAAATACTGGCCACACGAGGACTCACACAGGGGGAGAGCCCTGGAAGTGTGAAGTCTGTGGAAGAGATTGTATTCAAAGTGTACACCTTAACGTTAACCCATTCTGACCTGAGATCAGATTCAAAACATGTCTGACAGTTTTCTGAAAAAAAAATAGCAGACCTACAAGCTCGTAGCGCGCCACTCGGTGGCGCGCTATGAGCTTGTAGATCTGCTATTTTTCAATAGCTAAATTATAACATGATGCCAACACCAAAATTGGTTCCCACCCAAAATGGGTTAAGTAGCATTTCATGACTCAGTCAAACAAGATGGGTATCGGTGGTCACTGGAAAATGTACTCAATTGTAGTAAAAGTTATCAATACGGCAATGTACAGTAGAACTACTGTAAAAGTACAATAGTATTGGGCTATTGGCATCAAAACACATTTTCATAATGTTTTTTGTTTGCCTATAATGCATTCACAAAATAAGGACACCAGGGTTATTGTGGTTGAAATACTTTCTAATATTGAATCAATTCAAATGTTTAAAATGTAAATCACAATCAATTGCTTCCACAATTAAACCAGTTAATTATTTATGTCCAGAGACATCACATTTCAAGGATACATACACAAGTGTCACATATTATTAATTCAACCAATTATCGACATTATATAAACAATGATAAATCAGAGTACTCTAAACAAACCCTCACACTGTTGGCATGTTCCCCACACCCCACACACATCCCTTCAATGGAGGCAACAATCAATTATTAATCAACTTGAATCAAGCATCAAACAATATATATTATATATATATCAAATAAAGTCAAAATAATATAACTTTCTGCAACATACACAATAAAGAATTCAAACTTTAACCCTTTTGTGTCACAACCTTCCTGTTATAGGTCATGTGGGGAAAATAACACAGGAACTTAACCCACTAATGGCCAAGTTGCCAACCTAAAATAACATCTTATTGTGCCTTAGGCCAGCTTTGGCTGACTTTTTGAATGACAATAGAATAATGTGCGATATGACCACAATGTCACGAAATATCTCATTTTAAAGCTGCACATCTCTAGTTTACACCGAAAAACTAAATATGTTCCTAGCATGTTCCTTCGTTTACTTATAAGCACTTTAGTACACCTTGGTTTGACTTATCACTGAAACCAAGGTCTACTAAAAAGCTTATAAGTAAACGATGGAACAAGCTATAATCATAATTATTTTTTCATTGTAAAGTAGTGACTTGGAGCTATAAAATGAGACATTTCGTGACATTGTGGTCATATCTCACATTTTTCGATTGCCATTCAAAAAGTCGCCAAATCTGGCCAATGCTGGCCAATGCCCCATTTCTTAATTCGTCATTTTAATGCAATAAGAGGGATCAGCGATCTAAATACAATACATTAAGTTTTACTTTCGATTTCAAAGTAATACCCAAAGGTTCCACTTGATGGCAGGAACGTTCCATTATTCTGATTTTGACAAAAGTGTTAAATCTGGCTAAATCACTTCCTGTCAAACGAGGTAAACAAAGGAAGCTAATTTGACCCCTAGCTTATAGCTTGTCCGTCCGGATTGCTAAACTAACATTAGCTTTGTCATAACTTAGTCAGATTAAGCTTAAAAACGGCCAGGAACATCCCAAAATATCACATTTTTTGCCGCGGATCACATAGAGACGGCGCGCGTGCACGATAGTGCACGATCGCGCGGGTTTCGGCCGGTTTTTGGTAGATTACATAAAAATAATTACAAAAATGTCAAACAATTGCAATATTTTGTTATAAAAAGACGTACTGACAGGGCAGTACGTCTACTACGCAGATAACGTCATTGGCTTGGAGGGATTTGTTGATTTACTACGTCAATTAACATGGCAGTCTATGGGCTTGACGTAGCCTTGGCCATCAAGGAGTTAATACAGGTCGTTAAATGTATCATCAGTGGCAGGGTGAACTGCCACATATACCTACCTGTATAATTCCCAGAATAGATATTGTAGTTATGAAGTGGAATAAAGTCTTGTTTGACATACATTAAGGTAAGAAAGTCAAAGCCAAAATAGGAGTACCAAAAACTGAAAAATGTAACAACTGCACTGACATTTCTAAATACAATCTTCTTATCAAACAGGGGAATTCTGGAGTACGCTCTTCCTATCAAAATATTGTATTAGGTGCAAACAAGCATTTCAAATCTATAGTCTCTTGTTCAGAGGGAATATTGTAGTAGCATAAAGAGCCAAAGTAAATTTGACAACTTGACGGGTTTGACAATTTACCATGGAATATCTCTAATTGTGCAGCAGCAACGTCAGTGTCAATGGGAGTTCTGTCAGCCTGACTGGAGCAACATGTATTGCAGACAGTCAAAACCTCAGTGTTCATTTATCCATTTGTGTCTGCCTTGCTACCCCTGCTGGACACGGGTTGCTTGAAATTGTTTCCATTTACATGATTTACAAATCAGTTAGTCACGCTACTGTCCTTCCGCTGAGAACAAGACAAGCCTGGCAAGATGACAGACTGTCTGTGTCTGTTGCATGTAGCCGTGTGAAATGTTGGCAACAGTCGAGGTGATTGAGCTGTAAATGCGTCTTAATTGTCTTATAATTGTGCACGACGTTTGCTGTAATCCCCAGGTCCCAACAGTACGCAAGCAAAGCTTACTTGGTTTAAGGCTTAAGGAAGCATGTTGTTCTCTTCATATTGTGAGTGTGTAAACACGCGTATACAGTAGTATCAAGATGAAGCTTACAGTATATGGTGCATCTTGCCGCAGGTCTTATTTAGGACATGCTGTCTCACATACTCTTTTAATATCCCTGCGTTCGTGACAGTGAACAACAACAAATATTGAATTATTTAAAGGCTAAATAGGATTATGCAGATGGTGAAATCCCATATAACTGCAGGATTCAAATATAGGCAGCAACAGCAAAAGTGTATAAATTACAGAATTGTATCCCAGGCAGATACGCGCACGCATGCACGCGCACACGCACGCATGCACGCGCACACGCACGCATGCACGCGCACACGCACGCATGCACGCGCACACGCACGCACAGGAAATTGGGCACCGGTCCAGTTTATGAGCCAGGACCTAAGATTATCACTTCTCTCTGAAGTTGACAGTGACTTCTTACTCCATGCAGTAAGCACATTCATTCACCCATATGTATGTATCACCCTTGTCTTGGGATATTTTTCTGATTACAATGTCTCAATTGGGGAGCAGACTCAAGTTTACCAGCCATTACATCACACTTAACACGCAGTTGTTGTTTTTTTTTCTCTCTCCCCAAACAGCACTTTTAGCGAATGATTGATGATTACCGTGGCTTCTTTCCACAACTTACATCACTGGAGTTGGGGGTGACTTCTGCTTCCCTGTGTCGTAGGACAGGCCTTTTGACACAGCGGCAGCTCATTTTGATGCCACCTACTGCACGACACAGGTTGACTTTGTGTTGGGGAAGTGGTTTCCCGGGATTACGTCATACCTGCGGGGTGCATTGTCAGCCATTCGCTCACAGTGTGGTAGAGGTGATTACAAAGATTAGCTCCTGCTCTGCTAATAATAGCCTACTGCACTGTCAATGCTGACGAGTAGATGAAAGATCACCTACTTCTCCCCTCTGACTCTGTGACATTTTGATTATCAGCCGTCTCTCTCTCTCTCTCTCTCTCTCTCTCTCTCTCTCTCTCTCTCTCTCTCTCTCTAATTAAATAACATAACCCTTCAGTGACGGGCTGACAAGAATGCTCTGCCTTGTGTCATTAGCTAGTTTAGTTCAACGGCTGACCCAGGGTTGAGCCCAGAGCTAGCGCTCACACTCCAAAAAACTTCAGTAAAGCTCAAATGATGTCAAATCAACCATGTACCCTTGCCTTGTGGGTGACTGTGTTGTAGAGAAGGAGAATGTCCCCATGTTTGTTTTGAATGTGGGTGGTACCAGATTGTTGTTTCAGCTCCCTCTAGTATTGTGACTGTGGGTGCCACTCACTTTTTGAGGTAGTTAGTCAGGTATGTGGGTACTGAGGGCATTGTTTGTGTGTGTGTGTGTGTGTGTGTGTGTGTGTGTGTGTGTGTGTGTGTGTGTGTGTGTGTGTGTGTGTGTGTGATCATGTGTGTATATGTTGTACTAAATGTAGCTTTTAGCAAAGGTTCAATAAGGAAGATCTTAACCAACGCCTTTCAGCCTATCATAGCTCGTCATTTCCGTTCTCACTGTCAAAATCTGTTCACAAATCCTAGCACGGGCACTTTGCAGCAGCCAATCAGGTGATTTGACTCCGCCTTTAAATATCACTGCCTCTGACACTTAGCCATTCTCTTTTCAGTTTGCAACAAGCAACCTACACCTCCATGCCCAACTCCACCTTGTCATCTAGTGTTGAGAAGGAAGGAGGTTCATCTGCTCAGCTGCCACCACCAGCATCTAGACTCCAATGCTCCAACGGGGGGGGGGTTCTCCCTATTAAAAGCTAATCTTATTCAATAAATGCAATCGGAGTCTAATCGCCAAAATAATCTTCTGATATGAACGTTTGCCATTTTGCTCGCTAAACTGCTGCCAAAATAATCTTTCCAATAAACATTCGCTTATTCCATATTGGTATGATCTCTCCTTTCATTGAATTAACAGTGTGTGTTCGCCCCTGGATAACCTCACAGTGTCCAGGGCAACTCATCTCAGGTGGTGAATGGGCAGAAGCCTCACAGAGTAAGAGAGTTTTAAAGACAAGATAAGATGATGGAGAGAGGAGGAGGAAAGAAAACTGCGCTCTGCAGATTAGACTGAAAGGATTGTGTTGCTGTCGGGCAGAAACCTTGTATCGCCATATTCATTTATATGTTTTAACATTTAAAAGAATGTATAAATCATGCCCTACAGACGTGTCACACAAATGTTGCTGAACTGCGAGCTCACGACGCGTCACAACGGGGTGTGAGCTTCATTACATTTGTTTTAATGAAAGTGAAAGTGGTAGAAAGTTTGGAACTTCGAAGGTTTCCACGTGACGATATTCTACTGGGGTGAACCAGAGTCCACGTCTCCATATTGACGTGGGGGACGATCTTCCTCCAATAATCTCCCGGCCTCATCCTTTCTCTTCTCCACTGCTCCTCTCAGCCCATAATCGCCCCGTCCTGCCATATATCAAGCCGCCTCCTTTCCTATTCCTCCCACCCGCAAATCTCCTCAAAAATTTGCAGGGTCTTACATCACTTACTGCCGGCAAATCAGAGCACCTGTTTGAGCCAGAAAACCCCAGGTCACAGAAAATCTACTGAATGTTAAAAGTTCATGTTTTTTGGGTGCAATTGAGATTAGAAAACCTAAAAAAAATAAGAACAATTCCAAAACCTTTTTTTTTATGTCACAATCCCTTTAAAATTTATTAAAATAACCTGAATGTTCTTCAAACTAACACTAAAGGTCCCTGCACACTGGACACGTTCTGATTATCTACTCCGTCATCTCATCTCTGTCATACGCCTCGTCCTGTAATCCCCACAAACTGCCATTCCTATTCTGTTTGGCCAGAGAGGCTGAGTGGAAATGTGTTGTTGTTCCTCGCTGTCGTCACCTCATGCTGGTGGATCATGTTGCTTCAGCATTGGCATTATATATATATCTTGCCTTTGCAAACAGATGCGGCAGAGAGAGAGAGACAGAGAGAAGCACAGAGAGAGAGAGAGAGAATTGGGAAGGAGGGTGAGGCTTTTGAGAGCTTAATGATAAAACTGCCCACAGACTCAACCACTGCTTCTCACTGCAGCGCTCAAAACACAATATTTTCAGAGCAGTGGAATACGTTAAAAAATGGTTATGTAATGGTTGTGTAAGACATGGCGCGTGCGTGCGCGCGCTCGCACACACACACACACACACACACACACACACACACACACACACACACACACACACACGACTCTTTCTTCTCCTTCCTCCTTTATTCCCCCTCTCATCCACTCATTCTCTGCGTCTAATTAAACAGGTCGAGTGTCAGAGGGTACACAATCAGGTAAACAGGTGTTAGTTTTAGTCGCTGGCAGGTTTCCACAGTCCCAGCATCCTGCGACACACAGAGGACACTCAAAATGTGAATAAGATGACTGGGATTGTTTTTTTTTTTCATATCTAATCTCTCATTAAACAGGCTGTGTAAACGGATCCCGGGCAGTAAACACAAACAGCGGCAGTGGAGCAGATGGAAGAACGGTCTGAGGCGAGTCCTGGTTATAATCTGACTGTAGGGACTGGGTTGTTCAACGGGGTAGAGTAGATGTTGACTGTAGGGACTGGGCTGTTCAACGGGGTAGAGTAGATGTTGACTGTAGGGACTGGGTTGTTCAACGGGGTAGAGTAGATGTTGACTGTAGGGACTGGGTTGTTCAACGGGGTAGAGTAGATGTTGACTGTAGGGACTGGGTTGTTCAACGGGGTAGAGTAGATGTTGACTGTAGGGACTGGGCTGTTCAACGGGGTAGAGTAGATGTTGACTGTAGGGACTGGGTTGTTCAACGGGGTAGAGTAGATGTTGACTGTAGGGACTGGGCTGTTCAACGGGGTAGAGTAGATGTTGACTGTAGGGACTGGGCTGTTCAACGGGGTAGAGTAGATGTTGACTGTAGGGACTGGGCTGTTCAACGGGGTAGAGTAGATGTTGACTGTAGGGACTGGGTTGTTCAACGGGGTAGAGTAGATGTTGACTGTAGGGACTGGGCTGTTCAACGGGGTAGAGTAGATGTTGACTGTAGGGACTGGGTTGTTCAACGGGGTAGAGTAGATGTTGACTGTAGTGACTGGGTTGTTCAACGGGGTAGAGTAGATGTTGACTGTAGGGACTGGGTTGTTCAACGGGGTAGAGAAAATGTTGACTGTAGGGACTGGGTTGTTCAACGGGGTAGAGTAGATGTTGACTGTAGGGACTGGGTTGTTCAACGGGGTAGAGAAAATGTTGACTATAGTGACTGGGTTGTTCAACGGGGTAGAGTAGATGTTGACTGTAGGGACTGGGTTGTTCAACAGGGTAGAGTAGATGTCACGTCCGTGCGCTGGCTTTTTAATTGGGTGAGCCTATGGGCTTTGGATGTCTTATATTGGGGATTTGTTTGCTTTCATAATCTGCTGCTTTTGTAATCAATACTTTGGGGTTGACCCATTTTGGGCGGGAACCCCTTTTTAGAAAAATCGAAGAACGACTGACATAGAAACATAGCTTTTTCAGAAAACTGTCAGGATGTAGAAGACATTTTTAGAATCTGATCTCAGGTCAAAATGTGTTTTGAGGGTCGTTCAGACCTTCATCAGGCATCATGATGAAGCCTGATGAGTGTCTGAACGACCGAAACGTTGCTCAATAAATCTAATTCTAAGTGAAGACAGGTGTGCGGGATCCTTTTCTCTCTACTTCTCCAGTTCCAGTTATGTGCCACACCTGTCCACTGTAGGTGTGCAGAAGGACTTTTTTTTCTTCTAAGGGGTTAATGAACTGAAATGAACAACATTCTAATCTGTGATATAAGAAAAATGGGTTCAAAGTGGAAAAAGCAGCACTACTTATTTATCTCATTCTTATTTATTGAGAACGCTTAAATAAAAAAACTGTACTTTGCACAAATTGTTAAAGCAATTCCACTCTCCATCTCTTCCAATGGAGAGTGGAAATGGCAAATGTGACACATTCAGTCCCCATTGCGGTTGCACCGTCTGCTTAAAATGACTTGCGTGCGTCCAGGGATAATCTCACAAAACCCCTAGACCACTTTCTTGTGCACATTGCCAGTAGGCCAACAAAGGAAGTCCAACAATATCTAACTTTTACTATACTTGCGCAAGCAGAGCGCACAAGTATTGAGGTTGGCTGGACCAAAAGTGGTATGTATGTATGCATAGATACCCCCAATTGGCTGTTGATGGTGACGTAATTAAGATATGTTTCAGTGTTGGGTGGGTAAAAGGTAACGTATGTATGTATACTTGTATGTACAGTATGTCAGTAAGAATGGTGGTCTCTTATTGGCTGTTGATGGTGACGTAACTAAGGTACGCTTCAAGGTAGGTATAAGGTCAATAACGGGTCAAAAAGGATTTAGAACAGCAGTTGTAATATTCATTAGTTAGTAGCAGTACTTGCGCACTCTGCTTGCACACAAGTAGGTCATGTATGGCCTACGTGTGTGCGTGTTGGCACCTCGACAGAGTGCATTTCAAGTTTCATAATGGGGTCTACAGAGATGTGGATCTCGAGATCCAGATGATCAAATCTGTCTTTGCATTTTAATTGTCCTTCTGTTTTTCCCCCTTGTGTAGTCTCACTGAGGACTGGAAATAGTCAGTAAGTCTGAAGCTATTTAATATTCAGGAAAGAAAAAAGGAAGGAATTGTGATGCCCATCGGTGATCGGTCTCATGGTACACTAAAAACAACAACAAAAGCAACAGCAATGCTACTGTATTTAAATACAATCGGAGGTGAGCCTGGCTTTACATTGCCTAGTCATGACAGCGGCACAGGAGCCATGTTGAACCAGCAATAACAGGCTAATTGTTCTAATTGGGCAGCTGTGTTGCCTTGCAGCGGCAATGTGGCATGCTCAGCATTTCAGAGAATAATACTGTACCACAAATCGCTGGGAAGTGACATAGCCCTGACTCTGGACTGGGGATGACGAAACACTTTCACTAACCACTTACCCCAGCATCCACATTCTGGGGAAAGCCTTGTACAGCAATAACTGAAGATACACCATAAGAGGGACATACTCACTCCATGCAGTCAACCACAACACTCTAGTAGTCGAGTTTAAGTGATTCAAGTATTTGGAGCATTTTATTTTGTAGTTTCAATTTGAAACAGAAAGCTGTGGGTTTTTTTTAATGAATCAGAACGTTGCATCTAGGGATGTCCCGATACGCTTTTCTCGCTCCCGATCCGATCCCGATACCACAATTTCTGTGTTACCGATACCGAATACTGATACCAGTGTTGTGATCTCGTGTTGTGTTTATAGCTATCTAGCTATATATCTCGTGTTGTGTTTATGCTGTGGCAACACTTGCAGTTTGGGCAACTCGAAAGCAAACTCCACATGCCACAACCTTTTATGTCAACCCCTTACCTCTGTGTCGGATCAGTGGTTAGACTGGCATATTCGCCGATACCGATATGACCTGATAAATAAGGGCCAATACCGATACAGTATCGGGACATCTCTAGTCGCATCCCTCCAGGGTATGGGACGTAGCTCCATTACATGTGCGTGTGCGTGTGTGACGCGTGCGTTGAGTTTGTTTGTTTACTTGTCACAGAGAGACGGGCGGTAAAGCTTGTGGCTTATTTAAAACCTATAATGTTTTCAGATACATATTTTAGCATGATGATTAAGATTAAAACGAGTAATACACTCTCTGGATGTCATCTTGAATGAGATTAAAAGATTAAAAAAAAAGATATTCATGCAGGACTCGACACGTCATCACGCTTTCGTTCAAAGGAAGTAATTAAAATTGGATTTTTATGGACCTTTGATATAAAAATACACAAATATGGAAATTTTCCCATTGGTGTGGCATAGATTGTGAGGTATGCCCATATATGATGACCACAGATATGCTCGAAAAGGGTGAAAAAACCTAGAGGACAAACTGTGAATCCATTCTGTGTGTGTTATAATCTGTTTGACTATAGTGTTGCTACAGCTTCTCTCGTTGTGGTGTGGTGTGAGTCTCCATGGCTAAGCACAGAGAGACAGAGATAGGCTGAAACAGAGAGACATTGGCATTTGGCAGCGATCGAGACAAGCTAACCAACCAAGTCAGTGCACTCGCATCCCCTTTCACAGCCCATTCACACTGTGACATTTCCTATCAGAGCGTAAGAGCCTAAAAAAAGAACACCAGGCTGTGTTAGCAGAGCATAACTGGGCATTAGGAATTCTATTAGGGGCTCTAATGAACACCCAGACAAGGCCGCTCTCAGGTCGAGGGAACTCAGTCACCCCCTGGTGTGATTACATGTCAGCGCCGTCCAGCAGGGGAACGATGTGTGTTATTGCATGTGCAAGTGTGCGCGCACTTGCACATGCAATAACACACACACACACACACACACACACACACACACACACACACACACACACACACACACACACACACACACACACACACACACACACACACACACACACACACACACACACACACACACACACACACACACACACACACACACACACACACACACACACACACACACACACACACACGATGGACGTGCTGGCACTTGAGCAGCCAATCTCAATGGCCTGCAACACTTTATAATTAATTTGACCAAAAACATTGTATATGTGTAAACGAGCTTTTACTAAAAGGCCCGGTGCTTGATTAAACTCAGGGAACAGTCCCCCAATGCTGCTTCATTTAATTCTAACTCCTACCAAATGAAGTCACATTTTAAGGGGAGTCCTTTTGAATTGCAGCTGTGAGATATGCTGCTCCAAAACGCTATGATAGCTTGGTCTCTTGAACCACCCCATTAGTTGACCTGGGTTGCCCAGGACTCTATATTAGGTCCGCTCCCTTTGGCCCTCAACACCAAATCTCTTCAGCAATAAGAGCGTTGTGATCTTGTAGATTGGCTAGCCTATTTTTGACCAATGTTCAACCCCAGAAAATAGTCGCTAGGGTCCATGTGGATAAGAAATAAACTGCATTAACTTGACAGTGTTTTATATAAGCACATACAGTAGCCTGTGGAGTCTTGTATAGCGTAGTGTACTGCAGCACCCCAGAGAGACAGAGGAAACTGTGGGGTCTTGTATAGCGTAGTGTTCTGCAGCACCCCAGAGAGACAGAGGAAACTGTGGGGTCTTGTATAGCGTAGTGTTCTGCAGCACCCCAGAGAGACAGAGGAAACTGTGGGGTCTTGTATAGCGTAGTGTACTGCAGCACCCCAGAGAGACAGAGGAAACTGTGGGGTCTTGTATAGCGTAGTGTACTGCAGCACCCCAGAGAGACAGAGGAAACTGTGGGGTCTTGTATAGCGTAGTGTACTGCAGCACCCCAGAGAGACAGAGGAAACTGTGGGGTCTTGTATAGCGTAGTGTACTGCAGCACCCCAGAGAGACAGAGGAAACAGGACACCATGGAAGGGATGCTCATGGCTCTGACCAAACTTGGTCGCAGCTTTTTTGGTCGCAGGCCATTATATTACATGAGATCACCAGTACTGAGTTGACGAGAAGAATCATACAATTACCAGTAATAATAATAATAATGAATTGCATTTTAATAGCGCTTTTCCAAGTGCTCAAAGCGCTTTACAATGGTTCATTCATTCATACATTGGGAGGTGAAGCGGCGAACAGTCACAGCTGAGCCACAGCCGCCCTACATAAAACAAGAATTGATCAATGAATTAATGAATCGCGACACGTTGTGAGCTTGTAGATCTGCTATTTTCAAATGGCCGAAATGTATATATGGCTGAAGTGGCAAACGTGTGTTTTCTAATCAAAATTAATATCTCCAAAGTGACTAGCAGTATAGCAACTAAAGTTTTGCCCCGGCCAGCCTGCCCCTGCCCAAGTGCCCAGTGTGATTCCTGGTCTAGAGGGGCGGGTTCTGGCGATAACAGCAGGTGGATCCTTTTGGTTGCCTATAGCCACTCCCTGAAGAAGAGTCTGTGGAAACCGGTCAGTGTTTGGTGGCTTTTAAATGGCTTTAAAATGTATAGCCCTATTGAGTAAATAAAGGCTTTTTAAATTAATACTCGCTAGAGTTTGAAGCCTGTCCCAATGGGACCCCTCTTCCCTGGATTCTATTGGTTCACTGATTCTGAGCGTCAGTTTGACTTGGTATCTCCGTCTGTGTGTTATGTGTGGGTGTAGATTTTCTTCCGAATAGTGAAAGTATGACAGAGGGGGGTATGTCATGTGTTGTGGGAGGTGGGAGTTTTGGAGCTTGAAATGTACAAATGTTTTATTATCAAATATATTTGAGTAGCAAAGTAAAAGTACTAAGTCTACAAGCTCATAACGCGTCACATTTCACATCCCCTGTTTTGAGGGGCGATAGCCCCTCCTATGTCCAGCTTCTAGTGTGTGTGCACTAGAAGCTGTCCTACACAAACATTAAATGCCATGACAATGAATGGACAATTTTTTGTGTTTGTGCAAACGCAAACTTTGCGTAACGCAAACATTGAAGACGAAGGCGAGGACGTAAATTCTGATTGGCCCGGAATGAGATGATGATGTATGATGATAAGATCGCCCCTCACTTCACACAGGTGTGCTTTTTCGAGTAGAAGTAGTTTACACAAACCATCAAAGCTGGCCCCTCAAAAATGGAAAGTATACCTCAAAATCGTGCTGTGCATTGTAAGCACTTGTATAGGCTAGTGTTCATAAATACAGATAACATTTCCAAAAGCCATACAATACTGAATGTATATTCAGTAGGCTATATGACATTTCAGATTGAGAGGTATTCTAATCTCATGTCCATGGCCAAATACAATTACATATCAATTTGTATCTGTCATAGACAGTTGAGTAACATTCTCCATTCCAGTCCTATGGGTATTGCAGGCTCCATAAAACTCTGCTAACTTTCTCCTGAACAAGCAGCCCCAGTAATGCTGTAAAGGTTAGATTTAGTATACAATTTTGATAGGGTTCATGTCCTAATAATAAAAACTGAATGTGCATATAAAGCTAATTTGGTAAGAAGACAATGCAGTATATTACCCAAAGAATGTACCCTCTGTGTCAATCTGCACCAATATTCTAGATAAAATCACACCTGTATGAAGTGAGCGGTGCAACTGTACCGTGTCCCGACCACCAGGAACGCGCCCAGGGGGCCGGCCCGGTTCTGGCGAGCCGCCCTGTGTCCGAGACGGTCGAGAAATGACAGAGTTACCATGTGGGGCTCCTCGGGGGGTCCCCGCAACATCCAGACCCCCAGGAACGTGCCCAGGGGGCCGGCCCGGTTCCGGCATGCCGCCCCACGTCCGAAACGGTCGAGAAATGACAGTTTTGCAGCTTTCCGTGCTGGGACACGCACGCACGCACACGCAGACACACACACCTCCGTAATGGAGTGGTGGCACCGCTCAAAAATAGAAATGTAAAGTACAACATACTCCTTGTGTTTCACAATGACGAGGCCCAATAGCAAGTAAACATTCTAGGAAGTATTTCACATGATGTCACCTCATCCAATCTTTTTCACTCCAAGTGACATGAATGTGGCATGAATAATTGCTGTCCACTCTCTTCAGGGGGTACAGTTACACTGAAAGTCACTATCAACACGGCGGCATGCCGGATCAAAAGCAAGGTGGCGCTTGAAACTACACAAAATCTATCTCATTACCGACTCCACGTTGTCAGCTACATCAAAGTATCTCTCCAGTCTGATCTCATTTGAAGAAGACTGGTTGGTGTGTAGGGTGAGGGTAGAAATGCTCTCTGGGAAGACATAAAAGCACAAGAGGTACTGTAGCACAGCCTTGTGGCTGTGAGAGTCTGCCTCCCAAATTAGAAGCACCTTGCTGCCAAGAGCTGGTGTCTGTGTACAGTATATGTGGTGTGATGCGTATATACTGTATAGGCCTGGATCCTACAGCCCCACTTGAGTTTTGAAGTGGAGATTATGTAGCCCAGCTTTTGGGCGTGTTGCGCGAGTGTATCTTGTGTTTCATGCAGCCTCCCTATCTCTCTCTCTCTCTCCGTCTCTTTCTCTCTCTGTCTCTCTCTCTCTCTCTCTCTGTCTCTCTGCTGCAGTGCAGGCCAGGAAACTGTCGCCTCGTCCTCCTTGGGGGATATGAACGCCTCAGCTGACAGGAAAAGTTTATTTCTCTCTCTCTCTCGCTCTCTCTCTCTCTCTCTCTCTCTCTCTACCTCTCTCTACCCCCCCCCCCCCCCCCTCTCTCTCTCTGTCTCTAGAACATAAAGTTTATGTAGAGGCACACACCACTCTAGATAAACTAGAACAATTCCTTGGCCCTGAACAGCCGGGAGTGTCATTTGGGGTACCAGGGGAAGGGGATTGCCATCACGCATTTCGCATTTAAACCTCAAATTCATGTATTTTGTGCATACTTTCTCCACCTCTGAACGCTGCAAAACAATCTGATTTATTACATATATATTGATTTAGTTTTTCTGAAATGATGCCTCTTCTAACAATGCAGGATTGTGAATGACAATCAGGCTGACAGTCTAATGGCTGTTCATGCGTACGCTGCGTTCAGTCTCCATTGCTGACCTTTCTGGTGGACATACAGATTTTCATCAGAGAATCATCTGCAAGTCAGTATACTGTGCAAAAGCATTACATTTTAATATAGCGATGAGTGCTCAATTGCAGCCAATCCAAAGCGCTTTACAATGTACATTACATATACACCCACACACCCAGAGGAAACCATACAAAGCACCAACCTGCTCGTCGGGAGCAGTTATAGGGTTTCAGTGTCTTGCACAAGGACACTTCGACACTAACCCAGGCATAGCTGGGGATCAAACCGAGAGGCGAGAACCTTCCATTTCCTAACCGGTCTATTTACCTCCTGAGCCACTGCCGCCCCCAGTAATTTGATATTTAGAAAGAGAACAGCCCCGGCACCCTGTCTTCACTTAGGCTACATGGAAACGTATTAATGCAAGGTTTCAGTCAATAATTGACCTTCATGAGACATCTCTATCCTGATGCCACAGGCACTGTAGCCTCGGGGACCACAAGCGCACATAGGCGTTGTGAATCAGCGAGCTGCTGATTATTAAAACAACTAAACTTTCTGGACTCGGCGGACCGATCTATGTACTCAGTTTATTGATCAGAACTACATCAGTAGCAGTGGTATGCAATGTGAAATAGCTGTTAGTCTTGAAGTCACTTTGTTCATATCAACATTTTATTTAAGTTCATAAAATGAAATGTTTTGGGAAACTGATTTTGAATTTTAAATCCCATTGTTTTGACGCAAGGAAGTCATAAATATAGAGTGTCTTCTGTGTATCTTTCAGCTGAGGTCATGACATCGGGCACACGGAGGCAATTTCTCAGCGGAATCAAGATTCAAAAATGAAAAAGGGTTTAGCAGCAACATGTTCGTGTGGCAAAGTCTGCAGGCGTATAGTGTGTGGATTTAGAGAGTGTCGTTGGCTATTGTTCTTTAGTAGTGTGGTCCCCAAAAACAGTCCAATGAGTATAATGAACAAAATGAGTGCTTACGTGTTTGGAAGTTGGCGATGACGGTGCCACTGGTCAGAGGCCCCTTGGTAGCATAGAGCGCTACAGTATAGCTGGTGCTGGGCTTCAAACTGGTGAGCTGCTGCTCCTGCCTGTTGCCTTCCACAAAAATGGTGTCCGTTGAAACTGAAAAACACAGAAAGATACAGTAGAACACTCATAAACTATTTCTTCTATATCAGTGGTTCTCAAACTATTTCTTGTCAAGGACCCCCATCTGAAAATATGTTGTTTCAGGTACCCCCAGACGCAAATATTTGAGTTCGCTATGAAATAATATATATATATATAATTATATATATATATATATTCAAAGATTTTCACACATTTTCACGAAAAAAAAAAAAAAAAAAAAAGCAGATCTGCAAGCTCGGTGCCGCACTATGAGCTTGCAGATCTGCTATTTTTCCAACAGCTAAAGTTCAAAATAATGGATAAAGGTTAAGGTGACACAGCGTTCCAGACAATCCTTAAAACTCTTTCAGCGCCACCAGTCTTTAAGTGCCAATTATCCCATTATAAAGAAAGAAAGAATTTGTAATTATATTATGCATGTCACCTGTACACCAGATTAGAGGAATCTTCTAAATATGGATGAAAATAAATAAATAAATCGAATTCCCAAGGGAAGACGTCTTGACGCCCGTGGCATCCATTCAGTGCCACCTGGTGGTCACCAGTTTAGGCTCTGAGTGCCAATTCTCCCATTATAAAAAAAGAGAGGGCGTTTTAAAAAAAAAGAAGAAAGAAATGTAAAAAAAAAATATATTCTTTTTTTTTTATTATTATTATTACGGGATTGCGTCCCTGGCACTTATCCTGTTTTAATAGGCAATTAGACGTCTTGACGTTTATGGCTACTAAACAGTTTTAATGGGTTAAACGCATAATATAACCATGTCATAGATAATCAAGTATTTTAATCATGCTGTAGACTTTTATTCTTATACTGCAATCATGTTATTTGTAATATAATATCTTGCTGTTTATAAATCATGTTCTAAATGTTTTATTGTGTTGTTCATACTGTAGGAAGAGGCTCTGTGCAGGGCTTCTTGCCTCCTCCTGGCACTTTTTATTTAATATTTTGCTTACTTTTGTATTGTTCTTGTATTGTGCAAAATCAAATCAAAAAGTTTAAAGCGCTTTGAGCACTTGGAAAATCGCTATAGAAATGCAATTCATTATAATTATTATTCAAATGAATCAAATATACTTTGATTACATACTGCTTTGGGCAGAAAGGAACCGTGCGACATGTTGCTCGGAATACACATTTCAATTTCAACTGAAAAATGTCATTGTGACTTTTCTGTCAAAGCAGAATTAGACTTTAGGATGGAGTCTTGAGTCTTGACTCAATTTATCCAGACACATTTGAATTTATATGATATTACAGTATGTTATAATGACGAATTCAGAAGAAGAAAAGATGAATAATTATTTTAATCCAATAAATTGTGTATCACTTTTAAGCATACTGTATCGTCCAATTTACAAAATACAATTTCAACTGGCTAATATGTGTTTCTCAATTCTGGAACTTGAAATACTCTAAATGTTTTGGTACAGATTAAAGCTAACTTCACAATGACGGCAATGCAAAATTAAACAAAATAAAAAGCCCAAATCCATTCAGACCTAATAACATAGTTCATTAATCTATGCAGGATCTGTTCTCTGTTTCTATGGAGAATAACATGGGCTCATCTTAAAATCGTCTCATATAAGCATTGTGGTCCAAAAATAAACAAGCTGTCTCTGCGTTATTGTCAGGGAGGTGTCTCTGTATCGTTTGCGACAGTCAGTCACTCATAGCCTAATCCCTAATGATAGAGTCTGTTTCTAGTGAAAAGTTAACTAATTCAGTAGCAGTAACAATAGCGTTTTCTCTGCAGTCAGTTGATTCTTCATTATTCCATGAGTGAAACGGCCGGGATGACATGTGCTTATTTTTCAAACACAGTTCTTATATGAGATACCGATATTGACGTCAGACTTCGGTGCTCCATAGTTATACTAATAACATAGATAAATTATCCTAGATTAATTATATCAACTAAATTGATTACGAAAAATCAACCAGAAAGAAAGTAAAACAGCATGACATCATCACCACACAATCTGACCTAATAACAAAGGACATTTAATGACTACGTCAAAGTGTCAATAATTCAGTGGCATGCGCTTGGTGGGCTGTCTTGTCATTTGACTTATAACTCGTGTTGACAATGATGAAAGCTGTATTGACTGGCCAGGGCGATCTGCTTTCCAAGTGTGTGTCAAGTGTAAGGACGATGGCCAGATCTATTACTGACTTGGCCTGTCAGCACCTTACTCACTCGCAGAAACTGTAGTGTACAGTATACTTTCACTTAATCAGGGCATAGACAAATGTGTGTTGGGTTCCTAATATTTCATGGTTATATTTTAGTTATGAACGTTAACTTTCACGATACTATCAATGTTTGATACCATGTGCACGTAAAGGTTTTAATATTAGCACATTACATATGGCATCACAAATTACTTTTGTGATGGATGTCAATTGTCAACAAAGAACTTTGTATCTCTGTAACTGACTTAGCAGCTGTTGGCTGACAGAGGTTGTAAATCCCCGGTCGTCGACTCTATGGTTCCAAGAAATATGGATTTCTCTCGGTAACTGGATGCGGGTTGGTGTACAGTAAAAGCCACGGACAACGGAAAATATGATTCTCAAAGACACTTTATCAAAGTCAGAGGTTAATGTCTTCATGGTTGAGATTGAGTGTGGTTAAAGGTTTGACTGGTTGTTACTTTTGTGAAGTGTGACAACTGCCAACGGCAGCTTGTTTTTATTTGAAACTTAAGATTCCCTTTGACACTTATGGGAGCTACTATATGGTCGTATTTCAGCCCTCCATCCTTGGCCGGGGGCCGGGTTCCACATATCCATCGGGTGGTCGTAATCAGAATGTGGAGGTGGCCGACTTGCCTTGGCAGCCATCCATTCGTTTCAGGGAACACATTTTATACTGACTACTGGGAGAAAGCTAAGTGGATATTGCTCGCCTACTTGGATAGGACTGAGGCACACTGAGGTTGAAAAATATAGTATAGCCTACAGAGATTTGGGTACAATGTAGCAGTTGATAAGAGGTATCACACAGTCATATCTCACTTTGAAATGTGCAGGCCGAAACCATTTCCGCTGAGCATCCAAGCTCTTTGACTCCTGGCAGGAGACACTGACTTATTACACTGTACCTTTGACACTGAAAGTTGACCGTTATGCACCCGGATGTGGCTTACACACAACATGATCAGATGATGAGATGCATACACAAACTAACTCATAGAAAGCAAGCCAGTGTTAACCCATTCTGAACGGGCACATTTTGGTGTCAGCATCATGTTATGCTTTAGCTATTGAAAAATAGCAGATCTACAAGCTCATAGCGCGCCACTTGTAGGTCTGCTATTTTTTGAAAAATCAAAGAGCGACTGACATTTTTAGAATCTGATCTCAGGTCAGAACTCAGAATGGGTTCATCAGACCAGTGTGTGTCCGGCGGAAACCTCGTATGAATCTGATCTCAGGTCAGAATGGGTTAATGTTGACCAGCAGTATAAAATGTGCATATTGGAGCTTTCTGTGGTAGCAATGTAGCTGGTAATAATGGATGAAATGAATACTAAGTACTACGTGGATCCATTTAAGGTAATTCATCCTAATTCCTAATCCCTTTATAAATCCATCCATCCGTCCCATACCTTGGTTGTATGTGAGGGTGAGCACATAGTTGTCAACGCTGGACAGAGGGGCGTTCCACCTCAGCAGGGCTCCTTGTGGAGCGATGTTGAGGGCAGTCAACTCAGTGGGCATGTCCATGGCTGGGAACACAACACAACACAAACAAATAAGATCATTTGTCCTTGTAATGTATCCAAAACAATACAATCTATCAATGACAAATAAGTAAAGTTGGGTGCCTTCAGCTTAGCTGGTGTGTCTAAATCTGTAGTAAACAGAAGGAGAAGTCAATATACGTACAGTAAGACGTCTGGGGAAATCCTGATAGAATCAAATTGTGTTATTGGGCCCTATTTTGGGTTATTTTGCTGTTGCAGCTGTAGTACTAGACAGGTTTTTCCATATCTTGGCTGGCGAAGCTGTCCTCTTTACCAAGGACAATGGCAGAGGAACAAATATGGTTTGGAGGGACTACTTTATGGCCAGTAAAATAGAATCAATAAATATTTGGAAGGCCTAATGGATTTTTTCCAGGCATCATTCACTTTCTGGAGATTGTTATATCTTAACGTCCACGTCCGGTACAACTACAGTACATAGACATTTTGTTAACTGCAGGTAATCACAAACAGTGTTTAACAGTTTCCGTGCCGGGAATGGATTACTCCAGGTTAATGTCGCTGCCGTATCGGACATACCCGCCTTTTGTTTTATGTGTTTAATCCGCCGTAATGTAATGAATCAAAAGAAAATCCGTCTTCGTCGCGGAGTATGAGACTGGATGCCTTCGCTGTGATGACGAAACCGGAAATCGTCACATGCTGTGGGCTGCTAGGGCTTCTGGGAAATTGAGGCCAATGGAAATGCATTGGGTGCAACGCCTCATTGAAACCAATCTTGTGTGCGTCTTCCGGGTGCACCAAGATGGTGGATGCTACACACAGATCATAACAAACCACGGGAGCTTTTTTTGATGGATTTTCGCGGATTAAAAGCCCAAATAATTCAGCGTATGCTCTAAAGGTAATACAACAATCTCGGCAGTGAAGGGGGGTTGATTAAAATGCGGGTTAATCGTAAAAAACAGTCAAACTGTTAATGTGATTTAATGTATGGTGCTGTGGATCTATTGTGTTTACTTCCTACCAACGCCCATCATTTCCACACTCTCTCTCTGTGTTGGTGTGCACGGCTGAGATCATTTTGATCATTATCCGCTTGCAGTAAGCATAGTGAATACACGTGAGGTGTGCTTTATTTAGTCAATAAAGTATTCTTTCGGGATTGTATTCATGCTCGATTCACTAGAAATGAAATAACCAAGTGTACCTAAGTGGTCATGAGGGGTAATACAAACCCAACATTATTTTGACCCAAATCTATGCTGTAATTATAGAAACCCATGTAACAGTACAGTACTTCTGTTACCTCGTAATAATGTTCTTCCCCATTTCCATCACATTTGCAGAGCTACCAACCTGCTATACGCCTAGAATTGCGTGGTTGGTACACAAAATGTGTGCAGGTTGGCAGCTCTGCATTTGTAACAGCTTCAAAGGGGAATTATACAGTGACATATGCTGAATAAAGTGTCACGTTAAGCCTGGTTTAATAATTTGTCCTGCGACAGTGTTGCGTGCCGGAAAATATCCGACCTACAAGCTCACAACGCGGCGAGGAAGAGATGTGTTGTTAGCTTGTAGCACTGCTATTTTCTTAGCTTAGAAATAGGCTTCAGCCTCTAGAGCTACCCCCCCGTCCCCAGGCTGCCGGACATGCCAAGATTGCGATGGAATTTAATTATACCTTTACCCCCAGTGTTTCAACCCCAATTTCTCCTCAGCCATAATATTTTAGCATTGCAAAATGAGTCTTCTTTTTTCAAGACAGACCGATAAATATGATATGAAGGTCGGCCCAGATGGTGTAATTAATGCCCTCATCACAATCAAAAGACTAGTAAGACTGATTCAGATTGTGCTCATTACCATAGTAGTTGCTACTGAATCCTCATCACTGGGGCCATGTTAGATGAACAAACCTGATTAAAATAATTCGTTTAATTGCAAAACAGTTTAATTGAATGTATTGGAGACTTGCCGGGGTGAATTAAATCAGCGATGGAAACATGGAGATGGTGCGTTCAAAAAAGAAAAATAAAGAAATATATATCATCACTCAAGTGCTATGAAATCTAATCATCATTATCTCCATTTCCCGCTCCAGTTACGGATGACTACATTAATGATAATATCGTCGCTGTCAGATCTGCTATTTTTTTTGCTACTTACTGTATATGTGACACTTTAGTATGACGAAGTAAGGAATTAATTTACGGAAAACATAACATGTTGAATTATAGGAGCTTTCTCCTATAAGTGGAGGATGGTGCAGTTGGGAGTCAGGACAGCTAAGACAAGCTATGAGTTGGCGTCCCTATTTTGGGCATGTAATTACAGGTGAAAAACATTTACAACAATTATCAAACATAGACATGTTGTGAGCTAGATCGGCTATATTATAGCTTATTCATTGGATAGCATACTTATAAGTATAAAATATGGCTTAAGATGTTAAACAAGCACAAAACTGCGAACACACCAAAAGGGCAAAAAATGCATGCATGGACTTCCTCTCTAGTAATATGACCCTGAGGCCTGAGCGATCCCAGTAAATGACTGCATAATGTATATATTGTTTTTACCAACATTAAAGATTGCCTCGTTCTCAACAGCACCACAGGACAGTGGGACATTTTCCTTTCTTAGAACACACTGCACTCCACCACAGGTGTTCACAATAAGAGTCATCAATCCCCAACATGCTCCGCCCTGGGAGGGAGGCTGCTACTACTCCCAGCCTTTCTATTCCCCTCCAAGTTCTCAATAGTTGTACTGTAGTACTGTTGCTGTACAATTCACATGTTTTACACGCACGCATGCACACACACACAAATTAATCTTTGTACCGGTAATAGCTCTTACAAGGCAAGAAGTTAGACACCAGACCATTAGACATGATTCCCTCTGTAGTCAGACATACTGGGCCTTCGGTTTGACCTCTCATTACTGTGGAAGCTGCTCTGCTTCTCTGAGTGAAACCCCTATGCAGGTTAACAGTGAAGCCAATGCTAGTCACTGTGTGTGTGTGCGCGTGTGTGTGTGTGTGTGTGTGTGTGTGTGTGTGTGTGTGTGTGTGTGTGTGTGTGACTGTGTGTGTGACTGTGTGTGTGTGTGTGTGTGTGTGTGTGTGTGTGTGTGTGTGTGTGTGTGTGTGTGTGTGTGTGTGTGTGTGTGTGTGTGTGTGTGCGCATGCATGTGTGTGTGTCCAGGATCGGACTATACAGCCACCAGAAGACTCACAAATAGGAGAAGATGGTCATCATTGGAATGGACACGATGGACAACCACAAGCAAGCAAGCAAAAGTGTGTGTGTGTGTGTGTGTGTGTGTGTGTGTGTGTGTGTGTGTGTGTGTGTGTGTGTGTGTGTGTGTGTGTGTGTGTGTACGTGCACGCACACATGTCTGCACACATGTGTGCATGATCTTCAGCCTCTTCATTGCTAACTTCTTAACTTAACTTAACTAAAAAAAAATATATATATATATATATCCCTACTTTGCTAACTGTTGTTCAGCACTGCAACACCAACCTATCAAGCTGAGCTGTTCTGACAGACATAATCCACTGCTAAAAATCTCATCACGCATCTCTTTCTTTCTCCACTGAAAACATAACCTCTGACCCTTCTGTTGGCGTCTTTCATTTTTGACACGTCTCTGTTCTTACTTTTAGCCCCTGCCTATAAGCTTCTCCTCTGACTGGGCTCACTGAAAATGTAAGCCTTGATTTGAATCTCTCTTTCATTATCTTACTCCCTCTCCATGCCCTGTTTGGAAGTGTCCTCTCCCATCCTGTCTGAGATAGAACAGAGAGAGAATAAAGTGAAATCTGATTTGACTGTAAGAGCGGCTTCAGGGACCACATCACACCCATCCTCCGCGAACTCCACTGGCTCCCTGTCAAGTCCAGAATTCAATTCAAAATACTCACCATCACCTACAAAACCCTCAACAACCAGGCCCCCCTCTACCTCTCTGAACTCATCAACCGCCATGTCCCCTCCCGCTCCCTCAGGTCAAGCACTGCCAACCAACTGGAACCCCACAAATCCAACAAACGGACATGGGGAGACAGGGCCTTCGCAGTGGCTGCCCCTTCTCTCTGGAACTCACTCCCAACTCACATCAGAGCTGCCCCCACCCTCGAAATGTTCAAAAGCACACTCAAAACCCACCTTTTCAAACTGGCTTTCCCTACATAACCCCCCCCCCCCCCCCCACACACACACACACACACACCCTTCTTGTTTGTCCCTCTTCTAGTTTTTAACCTTTTAAACCTTTTTAAATAGTTTTAATAGTTTTCTAATAAATATGTCTGAACTTCTTTCTGTAAAGCGCTATATAAATCGTATATATTATTATTCATCTTGTTGCTCTGTGATTGAACTGTGCTTAATTTCCCAAACTGGACTATCACTTTCACAATCTTTGAATGCTACAATGCTTTTTTATTTATTTTTTAAGTTTGACAAAAAAATTACAAAACTATAAATAAAAATACTTTCATGCCAATGCTTTTGTACTTTTACTCAGGTAAAATGTTGAATACATGCCTTTTACTTGTAATTTAGTAGTATTTAAATTCCAACTTTTACTAGTAAAGACATCTGAGTATTCTTTCTTCCACCACTGGTCTTGAGAGACTACTCTGTGTAGGGAGGAGGGAGCCTCCTCTATCTTTGGGGGGCCTCTGCTCTGCGTCATTTTTACGAGTACCGTCGTTAGGGCATAAGTGGTGACCCGCGCATGTTCCACTTTGTGCAAACCGCCTCGAATCCATCTCGCAAAGGCCACGGACACCCGGGCAAAAACAAAACAAAATGCAGCCCCCGGTTTCCTTTAGCAGACTCTTGAAAATAATTGATTATGGAATTAAAGTCAGCTGCGAGGCTTCACATTTTCCAGGTCATTACATCCTTGGCCAAACACTGTCGGATTACTCCTTCCAAATCCCTCATTTGCTTTAGTCGCCCAAACACCGCGTTAAATGTTTCCCCGGTCGGGCGTTGCATGGTGAATGTTATTTAGCAACTAAAGAAGCGCTGTGCCGTCAGGCTATATATTCTTGTAGCGAAGCAACAAATGTTGAGCGTAATTTTTAAGTGCAGCGTTCATTTTCCAGGAAAAAAGGAGAATTAATAGCAAGAGAGGGTGGAGAGAAAAGAAGAGTCAGAAGAGGACGAAATGAGAGGGAGGAAGATATAAGAGCTGTGTGGGAGGGAGACAAACTAGAGTCTTGAACTAATGAGACAGTTTCCTATTACAAATGAGGAAGTTGAGACTGAGTATGTCTGCTGTGCACTAAAGGAGTTTGTCTGAGGATAGAGACAGAGACAGAGACAGAGAGAGAGAGAGAGAGAGAGAGAGAGAGAGAGAGAGAGAGAGAGAGAGAGAGAGAGAGAGAGAGGAAGAGAGAGAGAGAGAAGGGTTCACACTTCATAGAGGTTGCACTGGCTTCACAGTAATGAGCGGACCCACACACTCTCCTCTGCCACCTCACACTCATGTCCTTCAGTTCACTATGTAATGGAACAGTGACATGTCATTGCAAGTGAGTGTTCACGTATACATTTTGGAACTGCTGCAGCCATAATTAGTCTCTATGGCAATACCTTTGTAATGTAGGAACCATTACATAATTTGGTTTTACTGCTCCGTAAAGTTCTTAAACTGCACACCATTTATATCAACTAGATGATTAGGCTAAGCACATATATATAAAGCATTTAATTCAGACGTCACAGTGAGAGGATTCTCTATTCCACAGTTTCTCAAAGTGGGGTCTGGGGACCTCCAGTGGCCCTTGGAGGGGGTTCCAGGGGCTCCCCAGCAAGATGTGCTAATATAGCATCAAGATCAGTTGAACCACACTAACCCTATTTTATACTTTTGGTCATTCAAAAATAGCCGATCTATAAGCTCTAACAATCATAAATGTGCTGCTCCTGGAGCCACTTAGTGCCAGTTGTAACAGAAGGCCCTCTGAGTTAAAAGATTTGTTTTACATTGTACACTGTCTATTAACATGGTATTGCTGTGTGGTACAGTATTACCTGTTCTATCAACATGGTATTGCTGTGTGGTACAGTATTACCTGTTCTATCAACATGGTATTGCTGTGTGGTACAGTATTACCTGTTCTATGAACATGGTATTGCTGTATGGTACAGTATTACCTGTTCTATCAACATGGTATTGCTGTGTGGTACAGTATTACCTGTTCTATCAACATGGTATTCCTGTGTGGTACATTACCTGTGAAGACGGACATGGTGGCCACCTTGCTCTCCAGACTGCCTCTGACAGCATTGAGGCTCACCTCGTACTCAGTGGCAGG
This sequence comes from Protomyctophum parallelum, assembly GCF_964188405.1. Lineage (NCBI taxonomy): Eukaryota > Metazoa > Chordata > Actinopteri > Myctophiformes > Myctophidae > Protomyctophum > Protomyctophum parallelum. The sequence goes on along the minus strand of NC_139709.1, from coordinate 40,149,466 downwards.
AAACAAGTTGGACAACGTGTAGTTGGTCACGTCGCTGTCCAGAACTACACTGTCCACCCGCCCTGCATGTTGGAAACAACACAGAGACACACTGTTCATAAATGGTAAATGGTGCATTTATATAGCGCCTTTATCCAAGGCGCTTTACATAGATTGTGCATCACATTCACCCATTCACACACACATTCATACACCGATTGCGGCGGAAGCCATGCAAGGTACCAACCAGCACATCGGGAGCAATTTGGGGTTCAGTGTCTTGCCCAAGGACACTTCGACATGTAGACAGGAGGAGCCGGGATTCGAACCGCCGACCCATGGATCATTGGACGACCTGCTCTACCTCCTGAACCACAGTCGCTTATAACTACACTGTTCATAACTACACTGTCCACCCGCCCTGCATGTGGGAGACACACTGATGGGGAATCTGGTGGACGGGTTTCTGAAGTACCGACAGCCCTCCTATGAGACACAGACAGAGTAGAAAAAAATCACACCCGTGTGAAGTGAGGGGCGCTAATATATACACACACACACACACACACACACACACACACATACACACACACACACACACACACACACACACAAGCTGTCTTACTGATAGCATCAGACACCCGCGTCAATGACACTTTCAATGTGCCAGGGCCTTCGGAGTGCATTACGGGACTTCGCTATGACAAGAAGACAGGGGGGAAAGAATGGTTACGTCAGTTCGCACACTATACTGCACCTCGTGCTGACTGGTAGGACATCTTGTAGTAGTCGAAGGGAGCCAGAGGTTTGATCCAGGAGATAGTCACCAAATCCTCTGTCACATAGGACACTGCCAACTCCTTGGGCGGGTCCATGCCTACAGAGGGAGAGAGAGCGAGAGAGAGAGAGAAAGAGAGAGAGAGAGAGAGTCAACTGTAAAATGTGATTCAAGTTCCCACAGAGTATTCATGTAACTCTGCAGAGTGTAAGAATCCACCTCATTTGCGCGCGCGCGCGCGCGCACACACACGCACGCACGCACGCACGCACACACACACACACACACACACACACACACACACACACACACACACACACACACACACACACACACACACACACACACACACACACACACACACACACACACACACACACACACACACACACACACACACACACACACACACACACACGCGCGCGCGCGCGCGCGCTGCAGTGTGTATAACCGAGACCATGGCAGTTTGACAGGTGCATACACTGTGGTGTTTTAATCTATTATGAGGTTCATACATTTTCATGCCGAGACATCTCGAAGCCATGACCTTGAACATCCCTGTGCCGCTGCCGCATAATCCCAATTTGGTCCATTTTTAATCCTTTCTCTCAGAATAATTTACATAAACATTACAGCTCTGCGTGCGGGAAGGCAGAGGCAACGTTCATTATGCAAATCTGTAGGAAGAAAAAAAACCCTGACAACAATATCGAGGCATATTTGTGGATATTTCAACCTGTGCTCAGCTACTGTACGAAGAGAGAGAGAGAGAGAGAGAGAGAGAGAGAGAGAGAGAGAGATACGTCATTAGCATTATGATAGAGAGAGATACGTCATTAGCATTATGATTGAGTCTGGTTCACTGGTGGTGGATTTATCCCAGCGACCATTTGTTTTACGTGTCTCCCGGGAGCACCGTGCTGCCACACAGGAAAGGTTATGGCCAAAACAATGTGAGCAAGCAATTAAAACCGATGGGGAGGTCTAAAGCTATTGGAGAGAGAGAGAAAGAGACTGAAGGAGTCAGAGAGAGAGGCGGGTAGAGACATGGGGAGAGAGACGGACAGAATGAGTGGAAGAGAATGAGAGAGAGAGAGAGAGAGAGAGAGAGAGAGAGCAGAGAATGAATGATTGTTCCTTCCTATTATTGTGGATGGGGGGCCCTTATGGGCGCACCTTGTAAAGCAGCCTCTCCAGTCTCTCGCCTATTTCCCAAAGAATAATGTCTATTATTCACAACCATGGGAGGCAATTTATAACTATCTGGCCTCGCACTCATTTAAATTCAGCTGGTATGAAATACGCCAGCATTTAGATAAGTTGTGATTATTCATGTGTGCATATCTTGCTAATTATATTTTGTTTTGGCAGAGCTGGCTGCCAGAAGTAATGGCTGCACGTTTTTGTTTTCACATCAGGCTTCTTGGTGAGAATTCAGAGACTCTATATGCCCCTGAATAGCCATCAATATTGATCATTTCAACGTCATTTAAATAACCCCCATTTCATAGTCGTACGATGGTGCAACAAAATAGCCATCTGCCAGCTCACAGCTGGCTTTTTTCAGTGTCGGCAAAACATAAAAAAAGGTTTCCTCTTGTACAGTATATGTGACAGCTACTGTAGATGAAAATCTGCATTGTTGTTTTGTAAACCAGTGGTTCCAAACTCAGGTTTACCTGATAAAGACGGCTACATTGATTGAAAGCCATGTATGGCCTACTTGTGCGCAAGCAGAGCACGCTCACCACTGGCATCACCGCTTCCAAACAAAACTTGATATATTATGGTATATTGTGTCACCATCGACAGCCAATAAGAGAGCACCATTCTTGGTGACGTAACCTTAATGATGCTAGTCCCTGATTGGACAAGAGAGGACACCGACATACACACCCAGCCAATCGCAGTACTTGTGCGCTCTGATTGCGCAAGTAATAATAAATAAATATAATATAAATAAGGCAGGAACAAGAAAGAAGACAATATGCTTATGCACTAAGAACGATATGCACAAATAAGACTGACGAGCCGAGTTGTCGGTACCCGGATTTGAACCCACGACCTTTTGCTCCAAAGGCAAGAGCTCTACCAAATGAGCTATGCAGACACAGTCAGTTGTTCCATTGTAAAACGGAAAGTCATTCAGTGTGTTTGATGACAATCATGTGTGTCTTTGTTTTGGGCATGTCATTATCCATTACTACAGTGTGTTCGCTGTTCATGTTTTCACGTACAATAAAGTTCTCTTAAACTGGAATTTCAGATAATGGTCCATACATTGTGTGTAGAACGTTTCATGCAAATTGCTCAATAAACCAGGTAGAAAATCAGGTATCAGCATTCTTCAAACTGCTCAAAATGGCAGAAAATCTGAGAGCGGAGCTTACTTGTCAAAGTGGAAACAAGTGCCATGAATTTCGGCCAAACAAAGCATGAGTTATGACTGAGTTATGTTCAAATGTTTCATTTTCAAAAAATTGCTATACAGTAGTTCCCCCCTTTGGCCAATTGGAGTAAGACCCTCTACCATACTGTATAGTGTCATAAGCAAATGACGCTTCATCTAGGTATTAGGAGCAGAAGAAGAAGTTTCACAAAACAGCCATTTTTATTGGCTCATAAAAACTTCATTTGTTCACTTAAAACTAATTTATGTTTTCGTGCATTTTGATCAAAGATCCTGGAAGGAGATACATTTGAACTGTTTTTCATATAATTCAAAATGGCGGGTGATCTAAAGGTCAGAGGTCAAAAGTCAGAAAGTTGTTGGCATGAGGAGATACAGATGTGTATCAAAGTGTCAATGCCAACGGTCAAACGGTTCATGAGCTATGCACGTTCAAAGTTTGCATTTTCAATTGAGTGCTATAGTGCCACCATTTGGCCAATGGTCTTGGGCATGGCCCTCTACCAGACTACTGTGTTTCGTGAAAACCGACTGCACGGTTCAGCCAGAACTGCTATTTTTGGCGGAAGTAGAAGAAGAAGAAAAGAAGAAAAAAAAAAAACACAAAAACTAAAAGTGACCAAAGTCACTTCGTGACTTCTTGGTCCCTTAATTAAGAAGGCATAAACAGGTAGTAATGTACAGGGAAAGCACTTGCTCTCAAGTACCCTACACTGTAAAAAGCTGAGTGTCAATTCGATAGACATGTATTGATTGAAGAATGTGTTTGTCATAGCATCAGCGCAGTATGAAATGCTAACTAACTAACTAAATAATTAAGAAGGCATAAACAGGAAGTAATGTACAGGGATTAGCAATAAGGTACCAACAAACTAAGATTTAGCGTATTGTCCGGCCCATGTCGAACCACACAGGATTTGGATTGTACAGTATGAGCTATTAGCTCTCAGGTATAAATATAGATGTTCTCAAAGTGCACATGAACTATCCCCAGTGCTATGGGTAAATATGTACCGTCACTCCGCAGGGCAATAACCCATCTATCAACGGTAAAACTGTAGTATTTGTATTTATCACACGTGAGTATACTGTATTGGGAACCAATGGTTCCCGAGCCATGTGGCTGATGTAATCGAACTCTGAGTGTGTATTAAATATTAAGACCACGCTCAGAGTTTCAAAGGGATACATTAACATTACGAAATAAAATCCAATGACAGCCAGTGTTCTTGTGATTGGTTGTCAGCTGTATTTCAAGGCCTTCATCAGCACACTTAGGAGTGTTCTTAGGAGAGCAAATGAATTTCGAGCCACATATTAAAAAGGTGGTTCAAACCTGTTTCTTTCAGTTAAGAAACATTGCCAAAATCAAGTCGCTTTTAACCCCTCGAGATCTGGAACAACTCATGCATGCTTTTATTTCTTCCCGACTATTTTAACTCATTATTCACTACCCTCAGTCGCTCCTCAATAGAGCGTCGCAGTCTCTCCCCCTTTCAGAACAACGAGTGGCCCAGGAAATGAATCGCAATGCATTTGTCCCATAGGCATTTCGTGCTTTATTTATTTAAAGACCTTTTACGCGTCGTACGAAGCCAACTCTTGTCGTGACAAATCATGACAACATGTCAGGCCAAACAAATAATTAGAAAGTAGAAAAAAAAACGGCAGGTTACAACCCTTTTTTGTTGTTTTTCTTCTTTGTAATTATTTGTTTGGTCCAAAATATTGTGTGTGTTGTCATGATTTGTCACGACAAGAGTTGGCGTCGTACGACGCTTAAAAGGTCTTTGAATAAATAAAGCACGAAATGCCTATGGGACAAATGCATTGCGATTCATTTCCTGGGCCACTCGTTTTTCTGAAAGGGGGAGGGACTGCGACGCTCTATACCCCACCTCCAGTTGGTGCAGAATGCAGCTGCCAGACTTTTAACGAACACTTTTAGAAGGTCTCATATCATATGCAGAATTGTTTTTAAAATGGTATTAATCACTTTTAAAGCTCTCCATGGGCTGTCTCCTGTGTACATAACTGAACTATTATCCCCCAAAGCAAATGTGAGAACACTTATGTCTTCTTCTTAAAGTTCCTAAAACAAGATTAAGAACTAAAGGCGATTGCGGTTGTACGTTTATATATTCCATCACTACTCTAATGTACTGCATTGTGTTTTATTGTTGATCTATGTGATGCTCATTTGTTTTGAAAGGCGCTTTATAAATAAAATATACCGTACCTTACAATGCAGCGATCACTTGCTCCTGTATGTTTACACTGTACAACATCCAGACTCTTCCTCACCGAAGAGTCTACCAGCTCCTTAAGTCTCAGTCATGTCCAGTCGTGACTATACTGAAGAGTCTGCCAGCTCCTTAAGTCTCAGACATGTCCAGTCGTGACTATACTGAAGAGTCTGCCAGCTCCTTAAGTCTCAGACATGTCCAGTCGTGACTATACTGAAGAGTCTGCCAGCTCCTTAAGTCTCAGTCATGTCCAGTCGTGACTATACTGAAGAGTCTGCCCAGCTCCTTAAGTCTCAGTCATGTCCAGTCGTGACTATACTGAAGAGTCTGCCCAGCTCCTTAAGTCTCAGTCATGTCCAGTCGTGACTATACTGAAGAGTCTGCCCAGCTCCTTAAGTCTCAGTCATGTCCAGTCGTGACTATACTGCAACTGTCTCCTCGCTGGTCTGCTGGAAAGCGCGCTCCTCAAACCCCTTCAACTGACCCAGAGTGCCACAGCAATGACATCATACCTGGTTTTCAACCTCCACATACCTGGTTTTCAACAACATTGCTTGTCAATGTTCACAACTCTCCGCTTTTGCACTCCCTTCACTGCCTCATGGTTGCTGCCTGCACCTAATTCAAACAGCTGGTGATGACATATAAGGCAATCAACCGCATGGCATCACCTTAGCTTCAGGACATGATCCATTAACTTAGATCAGCTAACAGATCAGCTAACTGCTCATCCCTTCACCTACAACACCCTTGCCAACCGTCATACCCTTTTCACTCCTGGCTCCAAAGCTGGGGAATGACCCCAGCCCTCAGTCAGGACTGCAGGCTCACTCCCCATTTTCCACCAGTCTGAATCTTATACAGTATACCTCTTTAGACTCCACCTCGGCCCCTAGCACACCTATTTCTTGTATGCCTTCTTCAATTCAATTCAATTTTATTATAGTGCCAAATCACAACCGTTGTCTCAAGACACTTTACATAATAGCAGAGGACAGCGTTTTTGTGACGGTGGAAACGTCTTTGTCACCTTTGATAGATGCTAAGTATACTATGCACTTACTTACTCAGAGAAGATTCACACTGAGTCCATTTGAATCAAACAGTTCCCGAATACGATTGTCTGGTCCCTGCTGGCCTTGATTCTTCCTCACCCAAGTACGCTTCATTCAACTGTATCAATGCTTTCACGTTGCATCGATCCGTATCCAAGTACACTACATCGGTCCCCGAGACTACCTCCATGTGGTCCCGGGAATGGTTGGCGAATGGTCTTCATTGTCAAAGTACAACAAGGCAATTGAAAATCATTCCTTGCAGACCGTCACTGTCCCGAGACACAGCTGACCCAACTAACACAAATTAAGTGCTTACTATTTAGAGCAGGTGTGGATGACGTTCATTCATACGTCGAACTTGCGTTAAAATATGAAGTAATGCCTGAACAACTCTATTATGTTATGTTAAAAACGGATGGCTTGTTGCCTGGCTGTCAGCCTGTCACTCAAGACGGCCGTGGGGCCTGCGGCTCCTTGTTCTTTTGCAGTCTGGTTGGAAGCAGGCGTGGGTGAGACCTGAGCCAGCAGTGAAGCCAATCCAACTGCAGAGCTCAGTCATTCTAGGCTGGGTTCTGTGTTTAAAATAAGAACAAGCAGCCCTCCTCCTCATATCACCTGAGGCCCGACTGCAGTCTCACATCGGCTCCCCGGGTCTATGATGCCGTATATGATTTCCAAAAATCACCGCCGTCAGAAAACGGGTGCAATGACACTGTACCGTACATCGGTCTCTAAATCCCCATCCAATTTCAATTCTGCTTATTGTGATTTGTGTAGGCGAAAGAGAGAGCGACAGAGAGAGAGAGTGCATGCGTGCGTGCATGCATACTGTATGTGGGGTGGTGGGGCAGCGAGAGAGAGAGAGAGAGAGAGGAGAGAGAGAGAGGAGAGACTAGGGGATCATACAATACTGACACAGTAATCAGATAACAGCATATAGGTGTTCCTGGCACAGACTCAAGTTAATATCACTTAGTTCTCTCTCTCTCTCTCTCTCTCTCTCTCTCTCTCTCTCTCCCCCTCTCCCTCTCTCCATCTCTCTCTCTCTCTGTCTCTCTCTCTCTCTCTCGCCCGGGGACAGACGTGCACAGCAAAATCCCTGCTTTGGTTCCGTGTGCGAGACCAGTGGTTCTAACATCTTGTTACACACCAAGGCAATTAAGAGCAGATTTAACACACCCACACCAACACATTAAGGAGAGAAAAAAGCCAGCCAGAGAGAGAGAGAGAGAGAGAGACAGAGAGCGAGAGGGCTGAAGGAGGCAGGAGAAAGGCAATGCATAAAAGAAGAAAAAAATCACAAGTGAGCAGTGCAACTGTACCAGACCCCCAGGAACGCGTCCAGGGTGCCTTCCCACGTCCGATAGCGGTCAAGCAATGACAGAGTTAGAGTGTTGCAGCTTTCCGTGCACGGACACGGGGACAGACACGGGGACATACAGACATACACACATTGCTACGTAATGGAGCGGTTATAGGCACCGCTCAAAAAGAGAGGGAGAGCAAACAACATGTGGAATTGAGGAGCATTAACTCCAAATAGGGACATGAAGCATCACTTATGCGTCGTCACATGGTCATTTCTGCTCTAGCCGGGAAAGAACAAGAATTTTGTGGAGTAATGCAGGTCGTTCCATGACGTAAAAAATGATAGTCAAACGCCCGTAACGGCGAAGCTCAAATGGATTGATTTTCCTACACTACATTGTACGCTGGCAAGCCTTGTTTACGTCTTCCTCCCTCCCTTGTTTCCTGCACTCCCTTCATTAGCGAATGCATTCTGTCAGCGGGTTTTGCTGACATCATCCAACGGGGCCCTGGCTAGCGTCCTCGCGGTCACGGTAAACAGCCAAGCAACGCCGTGTCGTTAATCAGCGGCGCTCCGTGACGTGGGGTTGTCCCCACTTGACCCCCCGGGTTCACAGCAGCCCACTCCATCACTCATCGTTAGCCACCATTCGGCCGTCAATCGGAGCTTTCCAGTCATCGCACAACAGCAATACAGTAGGGCTATTCGGGGCATAGTGCTAGTATTGGAAGGAAAAAATGATGAAGATGTCATGTGCACGCCATGTTATAGAATTAAATAAGATTGGATTCACTTTATTGATCCCAGAGGGGAAATTATATAGAACAATTGGCAACAAATGAATTTTGAACAGATGGGCGAGCTACAGTATAGCTTTCACTGACCAGTAATGTTCCTTCACTGTGAGCAATTCAGTTATGAAAACATAACTCTGCACAGCACGGGTATGTGGATATTTTCTCATAACGGACTTGCTAAAAGTCTATTTCTTTATTCATTAATTAAAAAAAAGTATAGCTCGTTTGGTGTCGCATATTACGAAGCAAACTACTTCCATGGATTTGAAGTAAATTGCTTCGCCTTCGATATCTTTATTTAAATGTGTGAACAGAGTTCAAAATGTCAAAATAAATCTCGTCGCTGCAGAAAACAATAAAAACAACTGGGGTTGTGAAATCAGTTTGTTGTCCTCCCTTTTATGTCACATCCTTTACCCCAGCCTAGCCCATTCTGACCTGAGATCAGATTAAAAAAATGTCTATTACATCCTGACAGTTTCATTATTAACCCATTCTGACCTGAGATCAGATTCTAAAAGTGTCTTCGATTTTTCAAAATAGCAGACCTACAAGCTCGTATCGTGCCACTCGGTGGCGCGATACGAGCTTGTAGATCTGCTATTTTCAATAGCTAAAGCATAACATGATGCTGACACCAAAATGGGTGCCCGGTCAGAATGGCCTAGACAAAGGGTCGGCTCGTAAACAGTGTTGTTGTAGTAGAAGTGATGTGCTGCACCCCCATGTGACACTTATCGCCCACTCAGAATGCATTATGTGCGCTTGGTGGTCTGTTATGTTCTCGTTGCAGAGGTAAAACACCAGATAAAAGGTCAGTGCTTTGATCTCACTGCGCTGGAAAAAAGCCTGTAAGTCACAGACAAACAAATAAATGCCATTCCAAGGAGACTGTGTTGATTTTGACTGCAAATGTTGATGTTAGCTTAGTCGTAGTCTTTTGAATACAACTTAATTAGTTTAGTCGGCTGATTTCTTTCAGCTTTGGTCTAGTTTTAGTCGATTAATCCATTTTTTTTTTTTTTAAGATATTTTTTTGCGGCTTACGCCTTTATTGATTTTTTAAGGGATAGAAAGTAGGACTGACAGGAAACGGGAGAGAGATGGGGGGATGACATGCGGTAAAGGCCGTGTCGGGTCCGGGAGTCGAACCCGCGGCACACAGCGACTGGATCACCAGTCCGGTGCCCAGACCGTTACGCTACGGCCTGGGGCCTCGATTAATCCATTCTGACCTGAGATCAGATTTTAAAAATGTCTTCTACATCCTGACAGTTTTCTGAAAAAGCTATGTTTCTATGTCAGTTGTTTTTTAGATTTTTTCAAAAATAGCAGACCTACAAGCTATTTTCAACATGTAACCAAACATGTAAAATGACTTTTAGTTCTACTGGATCTCTTCTCCACTAGTCCCTCCCTAACATTTTAGTCTTGTTTTTATTCGCTGAAGAAATTGTCAGTAGGCTATAATTAGTCTTAGTTTTAGTGATCGTAACTTAGTCTTTATGTCGTTTTTATTTAGTTTTCGTCAGTGAAAAAAGGTAGTCGACAATATTTTTTTTTGTCGTAGCTTTAGTCGGCGAAATCAACCCTATTCAGTATTTAAGTCCGACGTCATTTTTGTAGTGCTACGTTACGTCCGGGTCCAAGTGGCACCAGCTCCCGTCCACATCCCATTGTAAATAGAATATCTAAACGCGTGAATCTTTTTACAGTGACGTTATCTTTCAGAAAGGAAGCCATAGAGGGTTAAAATGGGTCTTAATGCTTCCAACTCGAGTAGGAGAATTATTAATGTTTTGTACAAGTGTCCATGACAACAAAAATATATGATGTGGAGACAATAAAGACTATTATTATCATTATTATTGAAGGTGGCAACAGTCCATTTTGCTCGGTAAAATATTTCGGGGGATATTTACAATGTGTGCAGGCTTGAGTATGTTGAATCTAGTTTGCATTATTTTGCATAGGATTTAGTTGACACAATCAAATAAAATGGCGATAGTATTCCATGTGGGGCAGACGGCCTGTCACAGCCAGATTTTGGAGAGCAGCGCAGCTTTGTTGTTGCGAGGAAAGCGGTAAAATGAGACTTTCGTGGTTGTTTTCGTCTCAGATTTAGTCCGACGGAGCATCACAGTATAACTCCATGGGGACACAAAAGTAGGACCCGGAAGTATCTCAGGAGGGGGCGCTCACGTCACAGCTAAAATACTGAATAGCCAACTGACCTGTAGTGAGCGACGCCGCGACGGGCTCAGAGGTGACGTCTCCCTGTATGGTGATGAGGCCCACGGTGTACTCGGTGGACGGCAGCAGGCCCTGGACCAGCGAGCGGGTCTTGTAGCCGTCCAGCGTGACCTTGGAGGTGTCCGTGCCGTCCGCCGAGCTGTAGCTGAGGATGAAGAGGTCGGGCCGGCGGCGCCGGGGCGCTCCACGCCACCGCCACCGAGTCCGACGTCACGTCCGACAGGTAGAGCTGCGTTACGGGCCTGAACCCTGATGAAGGGAGGGAGGGAGGGCCAAGGGTCAAAGGTGACCGTCAAGGAAGGCGAGTGGAGGAAGCATAAGCTGTCACGGAGGTGAGAGATGGGAGTGACTAGTTGGGGGATGGATCCGAGAATGAAAGATAATAGACATTAGGTTGAAATCCAGAGACAGAGAGTGAGTGGAGCTGCCTCACATGAGATGGAACGCAGTAGTGGGGATGATGATGATGATGATGACGACGACGACAAAGGTGTGGCGTGTGTGGCGAAAAACGGCGTCAGAAGATAATATAGACATTAGGTTGAAATCCAGAGAAGGAGAGTGAGTGAGAGTGTGATGGAGCTGCCTCACATCAGATGGAAAGCACTGATGATGATGATGATGATGATGATGATGATGATGATGACGACGACAAACAGGCTTAAGACGGTGACAGCCTTGATGAAGACGAAGACACTGATGATAGTTAGGATAAGAAGTGTTTACAGTGCACGATGGCGCTGCAGTTAGCAGCGCCACTTCGCCACGATGTTTATCGTGAGCAAAACAGGCAAGCTGTGAGCCGACAGCAAATGGAAATGGAGATGATAAGCAGCGCATTGCGGGAGGCGGGCCCGGGCGAGCCGGTGAGCCACCATCAACGCCATCACTATATCACAGACACATTCTTGCAGATCACACCACAGATGTGCAAACGCTTTGCCAGCAGATACAGATGGTGGCTGAAGTTAATGAATGCACCGCGACTGTAGGAGAGGCTTGGAGCGCGGCTCCGGAAGTGTGGAAATGGCACATCACAACTGGGGTGATTGATCCAATGTGCTGCTGGCATGAGTTTTGCGTCCGCAAACACCTGTGATGTTGGCGAGAACGCCTTACTTTGCTCATGCGTGTGACAAAGTACAAATTAATGGCATGAATTAATGGTATTAATTAAATGAGGATGAATAGTTTAGAGTTGATCAATGGACAATTAGACATGATTAAAACAGTTTTTTTTTTATATATATATTTGTTTTAATTCATTATAACCTGGCTAGGAGTCTTACAAAACCGAATATAATTTGTATTATTATTTGCAATAATATACACCCTATGACTGTGCAACTCCAAACAGGCCATTACTTTGAAAAAAACATTTCCAAATGTTATTTGACAAATAACCCATTCTGACCGGGCACCCATTTAGGTGTGCTCATACGTAGTAGCCTGGTTAATAAGCCAGACCGAATCAGCCGTTGGCAAAAAAAATTGCCTACCAGCGGATTTCGGTCTGGAGAGGCTCAATTTTTACGCCCATTTCCTACACAGGAGAATGTGGGCGCCCAATAGGGACAACGGTATGCAATATGGGCGGGCTTTGGTACAGTGACGTTCAATGCTTGAGACCTTTGACTGACAGTAGCTCTGACCAATTGCGTCAAAGAGAAAATGTTTCCCTGGAAATGAAATCCAAGCTGAGCCTCCCCAGACTAATATCCCGCGGATCCGTGCGATATTAGTCTGGTTTATTAACCAGGCTATGCTCATAGCGAGCTTGTAGGTCTGCTATTTTTTGAAAAATCGAAGAACGACTGACATTTCTTTTATCTGATCTCAGGTCAGAATGGGTTTAATCAGACCAGTGTGTGTCCAGTGGAAACATCGTATGAATCTGATCTCAGGTCAGAATGGGATAAAAGATCTGGCGCAAAAAAGGTGAAGCAACACATTGCGGCAGTGACAGATGACAGCTCGATGGCATATTGACAGAAGGACAGATGAGCCTGTATGAATTATCGACACTACTGTATAAAGCGCTTCGACGTCCTGCAGTAGGATAATAGATAGAATGGCGGCCACGGGCAGAAGGACGGACAGCAGGCAAACGGTTCCTGCGGCGTTATGGGATTTCCATCAGTCATCGTTTGAGGTTCAGAGTGGGTGAAAGGAGGCTGATCTCACATCCCCTCCGGATGAGGACTTCACCCCAGTGCCATTCTGACAGGTGATGCCAGTGCTACGCAGTGGTGTAAAGTAATTAAACACATTTACTGTACTTAAGTACAATTTTGAGGTATTTGTACTTTACTGGAGAATTTCCAATTTCCAATACTTTTACTTCTACTCCACTACATCTCAGGCGAACGTTGTACTTTTAATCCACTGCAATTATTTGAAAACTTTAGCTACTAGTTACTTTGGAGATTTTAATTTTGACTAGAAAACATACACTCGACTAGAAAACAACCCTTTATACACTTAACATTTCGGCCCATTTGAAAATAGCAGAACTACAAGCGACGCATTGTGAGCTTGTAGATCGGCTATTTTCAAAAGATTTTGTAACACATTTTGAACTTGTGACATTAGGCAAAATGAGTACTTTAACTTTTAGTACTTTCAGTACATTTTGACGCCGATACTTTTTTTACTTTTACTCGAGTACAATTTGAATCCGGGACTTCTACTTGTAACGGAGTACATCTACTTTGCAGATTTGCAGTATTGATGCTTTTACTCGAGCAAAACAATTGAGTACTGTTTTCCACCACTGAGGACGTTCACCTGAGTGCCATTCTGACAGACTAGCAGAATGGCAGGGAAAAGAGCCAAGGATGAGACGTTTAATTGTTCCCCCTATAATTCTCAGTCTGTCACTGTGCCACAGAGCTCTTGTCTGCATGGTCCTCTATCTTATATCTCCCTTCCTCTGCTTCCCTCGGATACGACAAGGTGAGTGGTGCTAATAAAGGAGGATAACAACAAACAATGCAGGACAACGTCCCCGACGATAACATTGACGCCCAACGAGAGCGACGAGCGGCGCGATAGTAAACGGCAACGCGAGCACGGGCACGCTGGACTGAAGGGAGATAGCAGGAGATGCAAAGAGTGACAGATGTGATGGCAGGCGAGCGTGCGTCTGTCACACGGCCGCCACTCTTGGCACTTGCGAAAATCGCAAAGAAATTCCCTCGTGAGCAAAAAAAATGGAGAATGGCTGTGCCATTGAATAGGTTGACAGAGAGATGTGTCCTCCAGATCGACAAGTAGAGAGAGAGAGAGAGAGAGAGAGAGAGAGAGAGAGAGAGAGAGAGAGAGAGAGAGAGAGAGAGAGAGAGAGAGAGAGAGAGAGAGAGAGAAAGAGAGATAGAGAGAGAGAGAGAGAGAGAAGAAAGAGAAGTACATATTGGTTGTTACCCTACTTGCCATAGATGATGGATGCAAAATGAAGGTGCAATTAGAGAACACTTGTAGAAAGCTCATTAGGCACCGTGAATAATTTATGCAAATGGCTTCATCAAAGCCTTTCCACGCCATTTTTCTTCGGTTTTATTTACCTTTTCCCGCCAGCACACACTAGTTCTTCATTAGACTGTAGGCTACACAACATTACACGCCACCGTCACTGAACTCCTTTTAGAAGTTTTTTTCAACCCGAGTTATCAACAAACAGCTGTGACTGGATGCTGTTTCATTCTCATCTGATGGGTAATTTGGAGGCCATACAGGTACAGTATGGTGTGTCCTTGTCCTTGATACACCCTGGCCAGCATGGCGAAGAACAAGGCGAGACGCAATTATTTGTATCACACACTACACAATAAATGCTTCATGGTAGCACTATTGTACTGTATAGCATATGCACCCAACTGAGAAGCCCGTTTCTCACTTACCCCAAATGTATTAGGTAAACACCAGAGATTCTATCATCACCATGGTTACAGCCATCGCCACGGTTTCAGCCCCCCCAAACTATGAGATAAATGAATCAAACTGCGCAGGGGCACTGCAAATCAAAGCCATTACCTGTGAAGGCATCTATGGTAGCTGTGGTGCTCTGTTGCCTTCCTCTACGTGCCGCTACGGTTATGGTGTACTCCGTCCCAGGGTCCAGGTCGGTCAGTGTGGTGGTGGTCACGTCTTTGGGTACTGTCATCTGGAACAGGGCAACGTTTGCTTAGCTCATTACTACAGCGCCAATGATGGCAATTTGTCCAAAGATACAATAGGCCTATCTCACAGCCCTTCCAAACCCCCTTTCCATACCTAGTGGTGTTGATGTGACGTATTACATGTTAAAAGACCTACATTCAGAAGCCATAAACAACGCTTTCTCTGAAGGTAAACTTCATTCTATTTGGTTTAGCAGTCTTAACATCTTGTTTTCTTCATAATAATATTGGTCTTTTACATTTTAACATTTGGAAACGGCCTTAAATGGTACAGAGAAAGCAGGTAGGGATGTAGCTCTGGTCCATGAGTAAGGCTATGGACGGGGAAGGGCTGTGAGATATATAGGCCTATTGGCGGTGGTGGACAATTTACCAGACGAGCTTCATATCCCCAAGCACACATTGCCATCATGACTCTAAATATGAGGTGGGCCCAGTGTAAAATACCCTCAAACACGGTCAGTGTCAGTGAAATGATCTAAAATTATATATCGAGCCAATATGGAAATGTATTATATCCTTTGTTTGATCCTTTGCTCCCCCCCCCCTCCACTCTGCATTTTCAGCCACAGGTGACACGGGAGGAGGATGCGTATGTATGTGACTCTTTACCTCTGTGATGGCACCGGAGGAGGATGTGTATGTATGTGACTCTTTACCTCTGTGATGGCACCGGAGGAGGATGTGTATGTATGTGACTCTTTACCTCTGTGATGGCACCGGAGGAGGATGTGTATGTGACTCGGTAGTGGTCGATCGGCCCCTGGACCTCCCCCCACTGCAGCGTGATGGTGTTGTCTGTAGACGCTGTTACTGTCAGGCCCATGGGCACATCCAGACCTGATACACACAACACATACTGTTACTGTCAGGCCCATGGGCACATCCAGACCTGATACACACAACACATACTGTTACTGTCAGGCCCATGGGCACATCCAGACCTAATACACACAACACATACTGTTACAGTCAGGCCCATGGGCACATCCAGACCTGATACACACAACACATACTGTTACTGTCAGACCCATGGACACATCCAGACCTGATATACACACAAAACAAGGAATTTCAGTAAAAAAAATCAACTTAAACCAATGAAAATCGAGAAATCAGTAGGAGACAATAAATTATTGCCGAGTTTGTCGGACCAACGGTTGTCCAGAACCGCAAAACAAAAGGCCTCTGTCCGGGCTCTGGACAGGGCCCCCTGCCCAGAGTCCATATTTGGAGCTGGCCTGTTCTGACATCACAACACTCCATATTTGGGCATGCCTGCCACAGAACTCCATATATAGGAATAAAGGGTCACAGAGAGACACATCCAGGAGTCTCCATATATGGGCATGAAAGGGACACAGACAGATGGGTGGAACGGGTACTCTGACACGGGTACAACGGGTACTCTGACGCGGGTACAACGGGTATTGTATAGCCGGGTGGGGCATGGATCTCCAACTTCCATCGCTATACCGACTCGGTGCTCTACAGCCGGGCACCGGTTAACCCGTTCTGACCTGAGATCAGATTCATACGAGGTTTCCGCCGGACACACACTGGTCTGATGAACCCATTCTGACCCAAAAATAGCAGACCTACAAGCTCGTATCGCGCCACTCGGTGGCGCGATACGAGCTTGTAGATCTGCTATTTTTAAATAGATAAAGCATAACATGATGCTGACACCAAAATGGGTGCCCAGTCAGAATGGGTTAAGTAATAATAATTACAAATGAAATGTAAAAAGGACGCATAAAATGGGTCCTGACCCAGTGTTTGGGAAAAATAATCGTCAAAACATGGCCTGTGATGATTACATGGTTTCCAGTAGTGCTTTTCTCCAATCAGTGGCTATTGTATTAGATCAGTGGTTCCTTAAACATGAGCACTTGCCTGTTCTGGCGTTCATTGTTGCTGG
Source organism: Protomyctophum parallelum (assembly GCF_964188405.1). Taxonomy (NCBI): domain Eukaryota; kingdom Metazoa; phylum Chordata; class Actinopteri; order Myctophiformes; family Myctophidae; genus Protomyctophum; species Protomyctophum parallelum. The sequence continues at coordinate 40,132,537 of NC_139709.1, read as the reverse complement.
CGTACTCTGGTTGGCTCCTTTCATGGCGGAGATGCCAATTCCATACTCTGTTCCTGGTAGCAGGTCTGAGAGAGAGAGAGAGAGAGAGGGAGAGAGAGAGAGAGAGAATTTAAAGTAATAAAAAAGATAAATGTGTTGTGTGTCCTCCAATCCCTGTTCTGTCTCTATCTCACACCCCCCCGCACACACACACCCCCACACACACCCCAGGCAGTTATATGGAGGGTTTTTTTCCTCCATAAAAGCCCAATTAAATTAATTAATTATTAATGAAGCCAGACCAACAAATATTGTGTAAATCAATATCTTTTTGGAAAATCTCAGATAATCCCCTGGTTAGCAGAGATCTTCGGCTAAAACCCAATTAGTGTTGAAAATCAATGCTGCAAATGTTTTCACATTTGCAGCATTGCTATATTACTATTAGACAGACAGACAGACAGACAGACAGACAGACAGACAGACAGACAGACAGACAGACAGACAGACCATTGCCCAGTAGGAGACTCAGATGAGCTCCTCTTCTCTCTCCTCTCATGCCAGCCACAGCCTTTCACCACCGTGGCCTTTCATAAAACATTCTGATCCACACCCGCGAGGCAAACAAACAGTTCTGTCCTGTGGACTGTGGAGTTCTGTTCGTGTTTGAGGTAAATGGTGACACCTCCCTTGGATTAGGATGCAGTATGTATGCGCCATGTCACTCATGAGAAATGGCATTACAAAAATAATAATTTCTGGACGTTTGCCAAAAATAGAGATTTGGTATAGACAGGCATACAAACAGAGCAGGGGTGGAAAAGGTGACAATTTAACAATTTCGACTTCCTGAAGCTGGAATACAAAATAAAAAATCACACTGTTTAGTACACGTAGCCTACAATTGATTAGTCAATGCTGGCTTTATGTTTGAAGTATGTTCAACTTCACAACATCCTGTATGTGTATATGTGTATGTGTATGTCTTGTCTTTAAACCTGAAAATGTATAAATAAAAAATTGTAAACAATTGTAACATCCTTTTTCTTGTGAATTGCACATGCAAGTACCAACTCCGCCTTTACGATGGACTTGTTTATTGCAAGGGGGAAACCCTGGGATGTTTTGTTTACCTATAACAACGAATACAAATGAATTGAAAGGACTTTACATGAGGGACACAATATCTCCTGCTCGCCCTCATCCTAACCTCTGAGCGTGGACTTGGTCGTCGGTCCCTCGCTGCGCGCCACAAAGACTTTGTCATACTGGTCTCCTGCTAGCGTGCTGTACACCACCTGGTAGCCTTCCACCTGGAGGTAGAAACACAGAACATTTAGCGTGCTGTACACCACCTGGTAGCCTTCCACCTGGAGGTTGAAACACACAACATTTAGCGTGCTGTACACCACCTGGTAGCCTTCCACCTGGAGGTTGAAACACACAACATTTAGCGTGCTGTACACCACCTGGTAGCCTTCCACCTAGAGGTTGAAACACACAACATTTAGCGTGCTGTACACCACCTGGTAGCCTTCCACCTAGAGGTTGAAACACACAACATTTAGCGTGCTGTACACCACCTGGTAGCCTTCCACCTAGAGGTAGAAACACAGAACATTTAGCGCGCTGTACACCACCTGGTAGCCTTCCACCTAGAGGTTGAAACACACAACATTTAGCGTGCTGTACACCACCTGGTAGCCTTCCACCTAGAGGTTGAAACACACAACATTTACATCGCCAGTGGTGGAAAGTAATATTTGACACAAGTACATTTACTTAACCCATTTTGTCCTGACAGTTTTCTGAAAAAGCTATGTTTCTATGTCAGTTTCTACAAGCTCGTAGCGCGCCACTCGGTGGCGTGCTATGAGCTTGTAGATCTGCTATTTAGTATTTTTCAACAGCTAAAGTATAACATAATGCTAACACCAAAAGAGGTTCCCTCCCCAAAATGGGTTAAGTACAATTTTGAGGCATTTGTGCTATACTCGAGTATTTCCAATATACTTCTACTCCACTACATCTCGGATCCAATTACTGTACTTTTACTCCACTACATGTATTTGAAAACTTTAGTTACTAGTTACTTTGTAGATTTGGATTATTATTACAAAACAGACATTACCCACTTCAGCCCTAATACATTTTGGCCGTTTGAAAATATCCAATCTACAAGCTCAAAATGCGCCACAAGATTTTTATACATTAGAAATGTGCACAATGAGTACTTTTACTTTTGGTACAATAAGAACATTTTGTTTCAATACTTTTGTACTGTCACAATAAAGTACATTTTGAATTCTGGACTTTTACTTGTAACAGAGTATTTCTACATTGCAGTATTGATACTTGAAAACATTTGAGTACTTTTTCCACCAGTGTGTGTGTGTGTGTGTGTGTGTGTGTGTGTGTGTGTGTTGGCTTGGCATAGAGCCTGCCAGCATGTGACATGGTAGTGGAGGTAAACCACACAGTGACAGTAACTAATGAAGATATGGCTTCCACTTAACATTGTCTTCAGGCTCATTACAGAAAACCACCCACTGTCCAAACAATGCAGTTCCATTATCATACTATAATTCTAACAAGTAAGACGCGCAAACGCGGGAAGCGAACGCAGCTCGCAAATTGCAATAACAACAATTACAATAAATTACTTACTTTTTGTTTCTTTTTAGTTAGTAATTTTTTTAAGTTTTCTACTGTGTGTGTGTGTGTGTGTGTGTGTGTGTGTGTGTGTGTGTGAGAAAGCATTATCTCCTCATTGCCTGCACCAATCGCTCCCACTTTTCACACAGGCATTGACCATATGAATATGGAGGGCGTAACGGAGCCCTTTTTTCGATTTGACACATTAATGATTAATAATGAATTTATTAGTGGGAATATATATAGAATATAGAATTCAATAATAAAATGTCTGGATGAAGGTGGATATTAAATGCTACAGTAAACTGTGCTTTGACACTCCAGCTGTTATCTATGCTGCAGAAGATAACATATTATCTTTTAAGATAAAAAGCTAAAGAAAAACACTTCATATTTAGAAGATTGAAGAGCAGCGAAATTTCCAAGTGTTAAATTGTTAGCAAATTAGGCCATTGTATTTGCACAGCAGAAGGCTGCATCACGTTAGGATCATATGTATGTTATGCTATGCCCTGATGCTCCTGTATATAAAGGTATGCTAAACCCTATACTGAACCTCCTACTGTATATATTTTAACTTATGCTAAAGTCGATACAGACCCTCCGATATATTAACCCATTTTAGGCGGGAACACTTGGTGTTTTAATCAGTTAGTTATAATTTAGCTATTGAAAAATAGCAGATCTACAAGCTCATAGCGCGCCACTGAGTGGCGCGCTACGACCTTGTAGGTCTGCTATTTTTGAAAAATCGTGAAAATGTGTCGCAAATTTGGAAACTTAGTTAGAAACATGTGTTTCAGAAAGACTTTGTTTTAATTTCGATGTCGGGCCTGGGTTAAACCCATTCTGATCGGGCACCCATTTTGGTGTTGGCATCATGTTATGCTTTAGCTATTGAAAAATAGCAGATCTACAAGCTCATATCGCGCCACCGAGTGGCGCGATACGAGCTTGTAGGTCTGCTATTTTTGAAAAATCAAAGACACTTTTAGAATCTGATCTCAGGTCAGAATGGGTTAACTAATACTAAAAGCCTACACTGATTCTGGTGGTTCTAAGTGCTGTGTATCGTCCAGAGTGGCTAAAGCCAATAAATGCCACAGAATGAAACAAATAGCTGAGGATCAGACGTAAATCCGACGTGATCCACGCTGTAAGTACCTCCGCCTCACTGTCGTCCCACTCCAGCTCCAGGGAGGTGGAGGTCTTGGAGACCAGCCGTGGGTTCTTGGGGGCGTCGATCTCTGAGAAGAACGATAAAACTGACAATGTTCGGGATAACTGAGACCAATTCGCAGAAATGGTGTACCATCATGCAACAACATCAGCAGTTTACGCATTACATTATGGTTAGTCATTGTTAAGAACAGTTTACATATATATCTCTACTGTCGGGAAGAAACCAACCTAACTCCAAAATGTTCATTTTTTCAGAAAATGAAAGATATAAATTTTTCGGGAATTGAAGAAAACCTTATATTTTGAAAACAAAGCTGCCACATCAAAGTTGGTGTTGTGACTTTATAAATATTGTCAAATACTTGCATGAGATGGGGAGAAGTGGTGGAGTTAGCTGTTTTAGCAGACAGTTTGAGGGTCCAATGGAATTAAGAGGTTTTGTCCGAAGCGCTTTTTAATACTTTCCGTTGGTTCAATATTTTTGTAACGAACATACAGACAGGTGTTCAATAGCACTGATTAATGCAAATAAATAAATAAATCAAAAAAATGAGGTTAGGTGGTTTTCTCACGACAGCAACGATTTATTATGCATAACATTATGGTTATTATGGTCATTTGTTAATAACAGGTGACATATATTATTATGCATAAAATTATGATAAGTCTTTGTTAATAACAGTTGACATATTATAATGCATAACATATGATTAATCATTAAACACAGGATACTGTGTTGGCAAATTATCAGTTACTTAAGTCAAATCAGTCATTTTGCATATCACCATATGCATAACACATACTTTTCTCTTTACATCAAGTAAAACAATATAAGTTGTACATACTGCAACACAATCTTTCTGAAGACACATTCGCCAACCAACTCAGTGTGAGCACACTAGTGTACAGTATGCGTAAAAAAAAACGGTCAACTGCGATTTCAAGCAATGCTGATAAACAACAAATGCCGGTTGACATTGTTCCCAAGGTCTCTAAAGTACTGTAGGTCCCATCACTGTTTTTAACACTAAATACAGAAAAGAACTGATTGAAGACAGGAAAATAGCCGATTACAGACAGATTGGCTATATTGGTCAGAGGTCATCTCCAGAGTAGAGATGCTAACACACAACAGCACACACGACCAGCAGAAAGCCGTCTGCTTTCTGCCGAGCCTCACCGGTGGAGAACTCTGTGGAGACGGATCCGCTCTCGTTTCCTTTCCTCACACCGCTCACTGACACCTCGTACCGAGAGCCAGGCCGTAGGACCTGCAGGAGAGGAGAGCTTTTTATCTGTTCATATGCGTTTTAAGCCACAGGATCCATTTTCTGAGGGAAACCTTTTGCAGGAGCTAAGCTACAAGATCTACATCTATACAAGCTTATACAACGTGATAGTGAAAACAGAAAATACACTAGCATTAGAGACTGTATGCAGACAGCACCCTTCGCTCCCTCCTGAAATTAGTATTGGCTGAGTGTGGGCTGCAGGTGAAAGGTGACCCTAACCCTAACCAACCTGAAGTGAGTATTGGCTGAGTGTGGGGCTGCAGGTGAAAGGTGACCCTAACCCTAACCAACCTGAAGTGAGTACTGGCTGAGTGTGGGCTGCAGGTGAAAGGTGACCCTAACCCTAACCAACCTGAAGTGAGTACTGGCTGAGTGTGGGCTGCAGGTGAAAGGTGACCCTAACCCTAACCAACCTGAAGTGAGTACTGGCTGAGTGTGGGGCTGCAGGTGAAAGGTGACCCTAACCCTAACCAACCTGAAGTGAGTACTGGCTGAGTGTGGGCTGCAGACGGAAGGTGGTGCGAGGCCCATCGCCTCCCACCAGGGCGTAGCGGAGTATTATCTGATCGATCTTAGCCTTGGGAGGAGTCCACTCCACAAACGCCACTGTGTCAGACACATCCCTCACTATCAGCTGGGTGGGCCCGTCAATTACTGGATAGATGGAGGAAGGAAGGAAGGGAGGAAGGAAGGGAGGAAGAAAGAAATAAAGAAAGAAAGAAAGAAAGAAAGAAAGAAAGAAAGAAAGAAAGAAAGAAAGAAAGAAAGAAAGAAAGAAAGAAAGAAAGAAAGAAAGAAAGAAAGAAAGAAAGAAAGGTTCATATTATAAATTCGTATAAAAGCTCTGTCCTTGCTACCATGCCACATTCACTTTTAAAAGGACACACAAATTATCTCTGCTGTATTTAAACTGCTACAGTAGAGAATGTAACTAGTGGTATTCAATAGGCCGAGAAAGGTTGGAAAAGGCTGCAGTAATTCCTTCTCTCACTGTAAAGTGGAATGCAAATATCCAATGACCGGCTGTTTATTGAATGCGACGCCACATCATCCGCCTCAAATGGAACCCAAAGCACCCATTTAAACTAATAGAGCCTAGGCTGTACACAAGAATATATTGCTTTGTGCCTATTTAACCAAAGCTACGTACGTTGCTAGTAATCGCATATCCACTTAATCACTATTGACAAGATGGGTAGATGGCCATTAGCTAAAGTACAGTCACCTTCTCAGCAACATACTACACTACAGTCAACTGTGCTAATTGAACTCTGAGAGTGTGTACAAATGGAACCATGACGAAAGTGTACTTCATATATCTCAGTTACATTGAAGATTGTGTACTATATAACACAGTAGTCTGTCTGGTTTTAAAGTGTCCGTAATCTGTATTAAGTCCACTGAACCCTTGCATATATCTTTTCTGGGGCGAACATCAATGAAAATAGCAGATCTACAGTACAAGCTCTCATCGCGTTACTGTTTTTGATGCAGATATTTGGTGTTGTGTAGAGGGAAAAAAATCACACCAGTGTGAACCAAGTGGTGCAACTCCCGTCTATTGGTTCTCTGTATCGTTCCAATTTGTATCATTCCAATTTCTTCTCTGTATCGTTCCAATTTCTTCTCTGTATCGTTTGCGTCCAGCAGGTGGCAGCCATGTCACATACTTCTCTCGTTCCAATTTCACGGATGCGCACACCACTCGTGCTCACACAGGTACACACATCACAAACAGGTACACAGGCACACGGACATTGCATGCTGGATGTAGAAGTGGTTGCACCACTTAAAAACAAGGGGTCCCCAATAATTAATATCATGGGTATGGGTGTTGTGTAATACTGCATGTTGCTACTTATAGTGCTTCCAAGTAATTATTTGAGGAAGTATGACAATAAATAAATAAAATCTTACAATTTAGATGGAGACAATGATTGTCAAATGGGGAGATTTGGAGTCGGGAGCTGTTCATTCATTTCTGGTCACTTATTAGAAGTTGTTAACCCATTCTGACCGGGCACCCATTTTGGTGTCAGCATCATGTTATGCTTAGCAGATCTACAAGCTCATATCGCGCCATACGAGCTTGTAGGTCTGCTATTTTTGAAACATCGAAGAGCGACTGACATTTCTAGAATCTGATCTCAGGTCAGAATGGGTTCATCAGACCAGTGTGTGTCCAGTGGAAACCTCGTATGAATCTGATCTCAGGTCAGAATGGGTCAATGATGAAGGTCTATCAGTCCGATTATAGAGAAGCACATCTGAGACGCAAGCTTGGCTCACATTAGGATAATCTTGACAGATATCAGAAATCATTCCCAATAAGGCTCAAACCGGGAACGCCCCTCCCGGTAGTTAGGAAAAGTGAGCTGCATGGGCTTTAGACTTTATTTATTTATTCATCTATCCGATACGGCATATAGAAAAAGTGGAAAGACATATACCAAGAATAAATCATGCCAAGAAATGACTCAAGGAAAACCTTCCTTTAGGACGGTCACAAACTGGGGGAAAGTATCAAAAGTCCCTAAAACTTATAATATCTGTACATGTTGTTCCCTTGTTCTTTGGCCGTGTAAAACCGACATGACATGACAGGCTTTACCCAAGCAAGGTACGAACACATACAGCATAATTAAATTGTCTCCATGGTGATTGTTGCACAGCCAGACACTTATTGCATTAGGTTTGGAGAGTGCAAAACACGCCGGGGCGTGACGAGCTAAACACATCCACAAAGTTCAGCTGTGCAGGGCTTATGGGATGCGGCTGCTAAACACTTGAATTTGCTCACAGCTTTGAGTTTGAAGATTAAAGCAAAAAAAGAAGCGTGGCTTCACGAACAATATGATAATGGAAAGCTGTCTCTTATTAATTAAACCAGAGTTCCTTATTTCAGCAACATCTGTTGTTATTGTTTGCTGCTGTTGTTTTAGTTTTTTTTTTTTTTTTTATCAATTTAAGAATAATTAATATGGTCTATGCAGTCGCAACGTTTCATCTTCTCTCTTCGCATTGCTTTCGTAATTATCACAATTATTTTTTCTTGTAGCTGCAATGTCGAGGTGCCACTAGAACACAGACATGTTACTCTCTTGTCCTTACAGTATATAATGGAATGTAACAATAAAGAATGTTGAATCTTGACATATTGCAGGTCTTCCTCAGAAGCTACTATGGGCCCCCCGAGGTATTTGAAAATGCCCCCTTGGGCCTCGTTCTACAAAACAGGCCTAAAGAAGAGACGGATGCTTTAGAACCCACTCCCACAGCAGACGGTTTTTCGCCCGTCGTCTTCTTCTCTCCCTGTACATTTCCCCTCCACTCCTCCTCCTCCTCCTCCTCCTCCTCCTCCTCCTCCTCCTCTACCCTGTTATCTCTGTGGAAGGATAAATCTTTGCTCTCATGAATAATTTAGCAACTTCAAATTTGTCTGCGCTTCTTTTTCCCCGCCGCCGTCGTCCTCTCCATCCAATAAGGTGTCCGACCGAGGTGAAAAATTAATGAGAGGAGCTCATGAATTATAAATACCTACTTAATTACAAGCGACAGTCGGGACGTAAAGACCTGACAGGAAATTGATGGTGTTTTGACTGCCGGATGGCGCCGTTTGAATTGTTACAGAGGAGTTTTGAATTGGCTGTACTCTCTGCTTGTCTAAGAAATGTCAGTCAGCTTGGCGGGGCGGGGGTGGGGGGGTTGGTATACCGTATACCTTGCCGAGGGTTTACATTAAGGGCATAATTGGTGGAAAGACCGTCCAATTTGTCAAGGTGACATCCCCTATTACTCTCTAGGTGTCTAGACTGTGTGTGTGTGTGTGTGTGTGTGTGTGTGTGTGTGTGTGTGTGTGTGTGTGTGTGTGTGTGTGTGTGTGTGTGTGTGCGTGTGTGTCTGCGCGCCTAGAGAGAGGATTTGCATGTCTGAAGATAGGTACACTAAGCCTGTGCTTGTAATTTTTGTATGTTTTGCATGAATGCTTGCAGGCAGATGTGTGTGTAGTGTACAGCATGTGTATGTGCATGTGTGTGTTTACACATGCCTGCACGTGAGAACTTAACCTCACCATGTTGTGAAACCCCAAGTGTGAGTTTTGGTGAATTTAAACACTAAACGTTAAATTGACATTTAGTTATTTAAGATTAAACCCATTTTGCGGCGGGAACCCCTTTTGGTGTTAGCATTATGTTATGCTTTAGCTATTGAAGAATAGCAGATCTACAAGCTCATAGCGCGCCACCGAGTGGCAAAATCGCACTTTGAGAACCATCGTTCTACATAATTCTGCTGGTGAATGAATTCATGTGTGGTGGTGATGGCTCCGGTAACGTACGTGTGGTGACAGTAGCGGTGACCGCCTGGCTGCGGCCCTGGTCTCTCAGAGCCACCAGGTTCACGGTGTACTCCTCCCCTGGCCTCAGGCCTGTCTGCAGGAAAGAGGTGATGGTGCTGGGCAGCTGAGCTGTCATCCCTCCATCGTTGTCCTGCAACAAGATAGCAAAAGAATTAGGGCCGGGACTAATTGCGATTAATTACGATTAATTAACTACAGAAAAATTAATGCATTAAAAAAATTAACGCATTTTAATCGCACTATTTTTTTCACCGCGGAACGTTGTCACTGGGCAGTTTTCAGACGGACCTGCGCACCAAGTGTCCGTGTCCTCTTCAGACAATAACACCACCAGAAACCTCAGACAGTTCACCAGACTGGGGGAAGCCGCTGAGATCACTTTGCTTGTCCCCGTGGATTGGAAATAGGATTTAAAAGGCTATCCGATGGTAGCGTGGATTACAGCACAGTTGTGTGCAATTATTCAATAAAGAATTATTACCCCTATTACTACAAAAACAATGTTTTATTGCTTAAACTTATGTATTCACTATTCATTGATTCACTAGTATACCAAAATCCATTTGAAAAAATTGCTTTCTCACTGTTCTCGGGTCAAATAATGATATGCGATTAAAATGCGATTAATCTAGATTAATTAATCGCAAAGCCTCTGATTAATTAGATTACTTTTTTTAATCGAGTCCCAGCTCTAAAAAGAATACATAAAACAACAGAGATAAGAACAACTGTGGCCGTGGTTGTTGTCAGCATGGTTTGGGGCAGTGGCTGCCTATAAAGGTTAGAGTAAGGTTCTCAGTTTGAATCCCTGCGGGCCAGCAGAATCTGGGTAGAGATTGCCAGGGAAGTGAACACTCACCCTACCATGAAAGTGCTTAAGTGCCCTTGAGCAAGGCAATTAAGCAACTAAAACTGCTCCAGTGGAGCCGCACAGTGGCCGACAGTATAGAGGGTATGCGTGTGACATCATCATCGTACCCGGAAGTTATGCGTTAATGCCTACTGAGTGGCAAAAAACGTACTTTCTGGCATTGACAGCCCATACATCAAACAGAAAAGTCCTATCTGATAGCATTAAACAACATTAAACTCACTTTGCCACTCGATTTGCCACTCACTTTATGCATTTGCATATACCCTCTATAAGACTGTGGTTGTACTGGGCAGTTCCCACTAGACTGTGAAGAGTAAAGACATTGCTGAAAAGGACCCTCTCAACTTAAACTGTTCAATTCAATTCAATTCAAGTAAACATAATACTGTAAATATAAACAGCAAAATCCTCAGTGTTCATTTAAATATGAGAATGTAAACGTGAACCTGTGGATGTCTCAAGACAGCATGCAGTCCATTAAATGCAGGCCAAATGTTCAAGTGTTATGGAAGATAAAGGTAAACAGGAAATGCCTTGTTTTGGGCATTTCTTCTTCTTCTAGTGGGGTTTATCGGCGGTTGGCAAACAAATCTGTGCATTACCGTCACCTACTGGTGTCTTTATTCATCCTACTTATTGGATTCCTGAGTTACATTACAAAACAAAACCTATATTCTATCGATCATAAACTGAGCTAGTGTGGCACTTTCCACACAATAAAACATTTGATTCTCAGACAGTGCAACTTATTTACAGTGCCCTTCACCATATCCCCTTGCAAAACTATTCAATCCATTCCACCACCCAGACCCAATGGTCTGAGGCGGAGCAAACCCTTCCCTCAGGGTATAATCTTTTGATGCTTTACTATAGAGTGCACCGCCATCTTTTGGCCAGTGTGTCATGCTATAGACCGATTCCGTAGCGGGTCTCATGTTCGCAGCCTACGTATTTCCTGTAGGCGGACTCGACGTAGCTGCAGGGTTTAAACCCTCACCAGGCGCACCTCTTCCACTACAGTGAACGGCAGAGTGACTGATGTTAGTTTGCCTCAAACTTTACTCCTTTACCTGCTTTTTTACTAACACTAACATTACAAAGATGCCCAGAACATCGAGATGAACCTGTGTAGTTTATGGCTGATCCAACAGTAGTGGCAACATAAAAAAATAAAAAAACGGAATGTCTAATATCCACCGCGGTGGCGGAGACCAGAGCCATTGAGTAATGGTTGAGACGAAGCAGTGAAAGATACATAACGCCAGTCTTACCCAATACCAAATATTTCTGTTTTATTAACACAAGGCTGCTGTACTTTATACCTCATACTTTAAATGCTTAGTATGAGGTATAAAATACAGCAGCCTTGTGTTAATAAAACAGAAAGATTGGGTATTGGGTAAGACTGAAATTATGTATCTTTCAGGACCTTTCACTGCTTTGTCTCAACCATTACTCAATGGCTCTGGTCTCAGCCACCACGGTGGATATTTTGACATTCCGTATTTATTTATTTTTTATGTTGCCACTACTGTTGGAGCAGCCATAAACTACACAGGTTCATCTCGATGTTCTGGGCATCTTTGTAATGTTAGTGTTAATAAAAAAGCAGGTAAAGGAGTAAAGTTTGAGGCAAACTAACATCAGTCACTCTGCCGTTCACTGTAGTGGAAGAGGTGCGCCTGGTGAGGGTTTTATCCCCGCAGCTACGTCGAGTCCGCCTACAGGAAATACGTAGGCTGCGACCGTGAAACCGCTACGGAATCGGTCTATATACCTTAGAGTGCATCACCACCTTTTGTCTAAAATAATTATTTCACTGCCTTCAGTGGACACCCCCAGTCAAAACTACAGCTTATTGTCTCCACCAGGCCGAAGGCATGGGGGGAGAGTATGTTTTGCACTCCGTCCGTCCGTCCGTCCGTCCGTGTGTGTGTCCGTCCGTCCGTGTGTCCGTGAGCAGCTAATCTCGACCACCGTTAACCCGGTCGATGCCAAATTTTGCACACACACTCCCTGGATGCCAACGATGAACCTCTGCCCCAAACTTTCCAGAACGGCCTGTTATAGCGCCACCAGGAGGCCGCTTTGTGCAAAACAAGTTTTTGCACAGTACACCTACAGATTTTGTCCAAACATCACGCAAATTGGTACACAGTCTCTCTAGAGCCATTCAACAAAACCGGTCTTTCACATTTCTCACACTCCATCCTGATTGGTTAAGATTGGCTTCCAAAGTTCACAGGAGTGCTCAGTTTCAAACAAAATGCTGCAAATCATGAACACATTGCGTGATTTCCCTGAAATTGTGCACCCACATTCCCACTAGGCTGAGGAAGAAATGCCACATGAACAATTTCAACTCAGCCTTAAGGTGGCGCTATAACTGGCCGAAAAGTGTTTTTACCTCTAACTGCACGGATCTGTGGATAACTTTGTATGCCAACTCCCTAGAGGCCAAGGAAAAACCTTTGTCTGGAATTTTTCACATCTGCTCTTTATAGCGCCACCAGGAGGCCGACATATGTAAAACACATTTTCTATTATTACTCCTTCAGATTTTATCCAAATTTCACGCAAATCGGTACACATGATCTCCATAGTCATGTGATCAAGACAGGTTTGTTTGATTTCTCATATTCCATCCTGATTGTCCACGATTGGCTCCTACAGTTTTCAGGAGTAGCCCGCTTTGTACAAATCGCCACAACGCCTCAACGCAGCGTCCCATTGCGATGAAACAGTGCACGCATATTCCCACTAGGCTGAGGAAGAATCCTGGTGGAGACCTGTGCCCAGAAGGGCACTTTTTTTTATCATAATAGTTTTTTAATTATTCTAATTTGGCTGGGTGGTTTATAGTATAAACCACCCAGCCAAAATAGAATAATTAAAAAGCCAGACCATAGATACAGTATGGTATAAACTTTATACCATACTGTATCTATGGTCTGGCAAAAATGCAATACATAACACTTCTTATAGGCCTTATACTCATTCTAGGTTAGGGTACTTCCAGTTTACATGCTCTTTAAGTACACACTGGCCAGGTTTAAACAGCACTGTTACCTTGATTGCCTCTGTAGTGGAGGGGAACATGATTGTATTGCATATTTTATTGATGGTCGTTTTAGATGTGGTATTCAATGGGGTATTCAACTATATTAGGCCGGGGGCTACAACTGTATAATGATTGTGTGTGTGTGTGTGTGGGGGGGGGGGGGGGGGGGGGGGGGGGGGGGGGGGCGCACAGTGTGCGTGCAAATCTTTAGATTCAGAGTCCAGCCTGCTACTGTATATATTTACAGTTGCTGATGTGTCTGCACTTTTTTGTCACTGTAATTCCTGTCCTCCATGCTGTGTGAGCAACTACAGTAGGTGTAGTCAATAATAACAGTGGTTTGTTTTATTCCTTGCATATTATTTTTATAATATTTCTTATTATTCCATATTTGTTTATAATTATTGTTATAGTTATTCTTAACCCCCCCCCCCCCTCTCTCTCTCTCTCTCTCTCTCTCTCTTTGAAATATTAAGAATCAACATCCTAGTCTTTGTCTAATACAGAAATAATATGCCACACTCTTTTCACGTTTGTTTTCTCTGAGAGTGTAAACAACTAACCCTAACCCACGAGTGTAGGAGCAACTATCCTTAATTCATACTTCACTGTACAATGAAAACTTTAGAAAAATTTCCTCCTAATGACATTTAAAACAGGGATGCCAGACATAATTATATGGCGAAAGAATATAAGCTCAATTTGTAATTCACTCCCTTTTAGCGTGGTGAATATGCAGCACATTTCAGCTGTGATCCTAGAATGCAAATTAATTCGCCCGTTTTTTATTTATTTATGATAACTTATATGTAAATGACTTGCTGCAGTCAGTGTGGTGTTGTGGGGACAATATGAAGTCTGGCTACAGACATTCAGAAGAAGCAACATTCAGTGCATTAACGTTAACCTGACCCTCACATTCATCCATGTTGAATCCCTGCTATTCCCAACGGACCTGAGTTCCAAAGAATACATTCTACTGACAGACAGATGTTCAACTGCATTGCTGTGCCAGGTTTCCCCAAAAACATGGGCTGTCAAGGTTAAGTTCACATTTCTAATTTTAGCAATTATCCTTTGACTTCGCAAGTTCGCATACTCCAAGTCAAGAACACTATTAGGTCACATTGCGTAGTCATCGCCTCTAAAGACTGGCATTGAAACGGCATTAAACATCATTAAAGCAACCATGTATTCCATGTACTATACAGCCTTGGACTTCGCCACCGGCAAAGAAGAATAAACATTTTCTCAAAAGGCCTTGAACACTCATACAGGTGTTTCCAGTTACTCTCGCTGATTATACAGTACTGTACGTCTAGTCAGATTGAAGCTGTGTGGAGCTAAGTTATGATGTCATATACAGTATGGACAATAACCTATATGAACAGCCAAACAGCAGTGTTAGGGAGCTGTCAATCAAAGACCTATTGCAGGGGTGTTAGACTGGGGGAAAAGTGGGAAAGACTTACTAGGGGCCTCGAAAGCCTGGATTAAAAGTAAAAAAAATCACACCCGTGTGAACTGAGTGGTGCAACTTCCCTCTCTCTCCCCCCTCTCCTCTCCTCCTCTCTCTCTCTCTCTCTCATTAGCAGGCAACAGTGCAGCACTAATACTATCTCTCTCTCTCCGTTTCTGGCAAACAGCGCCCCTACTGGTACTAATAGTCATATACTCGAGCTCATGACCACATAGGCATGCTCATGACCACATAGGCATGCTCATGACCACATAGGTACAGTACATAGGCGGACACGGACATTGCTGTTCCTTGGAGTGGTTGCACCACTCAAAAACAATCGTCACATTCCGTGCTCAGCCAATCAAATCGTCACATTCCGTGGTACAAACACACAACGCTGTGCATAGGAGGGGCAAACACGCCTCAACAACACTAAAAAGAATGTTGCGTGTCGGGCCCACATAGATTGCTTGTCCCAGGGGGCACAGAATTTGGCGCTACGCCCCTGGTTAAGAGGCCCTGCATACAAATGAATTCAACTACTTTGGCTCATCACACCTCACATATAATTCACCACAGTTATGTGGTGAATATAACTGTATGTCTATATTTGGAAGAAGGAATATTGGAGTCTTCTTCTAAATCTTTAACTTTGACTTCACAATATTATACTGGAAGGTATATACAGTAATTATCATACTTTGTGGAAACCCATTCTAGCGTTACTGCACAGTATATACAGTAGCAATCCAAAGCACAGAGGAACATAAAGGCAATAAAGAAAGTTCATATCAAAAAAAGGTATATCCTCAAGAATTCAGTCAAATCAACTTTACTGCAGACTGAGGCAATAATACTACCTATAATGTACAGTATATGAGGAAAGATATGTGCTCTGCTGCCCTGTTGGTGAGACATTGAAAGTCCTAATATCACTCATATAATTTATATTTGTATTTCATTTTTCGATGGATTGCAGACCTGATTGCCTGATTGACTGCTTACTTTCTTGACTGACTGATGGAATAATGTACAGTATTGACTAGATTTTAATTTCAAGAATCGAAGTATATCGAAATGTAAACGGCAACATTGACTATAGTATCGTATCGTTTTGCATTGCAAATTATCGATTGTATCAATACTATGTACTTGTGCATTGTATTTAGCAATTTTAACCGTTTCCCTGCCAAAAAACGTAGCCTGTGTTATTTGTCAGGAAGCAACGCTGCCAAAATACGTAGGCTACGTTTATTCAGTTGTATAAATGTGTTTGATCCGATCTAGTGGAAAGGCTATACTCACATTAGCTTCAGATGGCTATCTGCTGTTAGCTTAGATACTGGATGCCATCATGGTTGCGCGTGCATGTGTGTGCACACGCACGCACACTTTCAGTCGCTTTAGACTCCAAATCCCCCTCAAAGGCGGCATTTCTGGTCAAAACAACGCTTTTTGTACAGAGCTTAGAGGTCGCAGTAATAGTGCCAGCCTGTACTAATGCTCAAGGCAGAGAATAACAATAAATGTGTGAATTCTCCGTGTTCATGTCAAGGTACGGGTTTGTCTATGTGTTCATGTATAGTATTTGTGCCAGAGAATCACTGTTTACTTATTTATATCCATATTCATCAATTTTCCCTTAAAACACCTGCACTATCCACATGTTTCATACACAGATTTAATTTATTTGCTAAATAGTTACTGTAACGATTTTAGATCATTGAATTGTATCGTCATAATGAGCCAATATCGTCCATATATCGTAACGTCAACCATGCATCGTGATACGCATCGTGTCGCTGTTAAAATGTATCGTTACACCCATAGTATTGACACATATCACCTTGTTAAATACAAACAATGTCACAGCTTACTTTGTTAAATCTCATGCCCTGTGCTTCATCTCTCTCTCTATCAATTACAGTACATTGGCAACATATGGTGAAGAAGCCTGTGTTTTTCCTCGTTGGCCAAAGCTAATATAACCAGCTTCCATTACGAGATTGTCCCAATGCACAATCCCCATTGCTGGATTAAATTCAAAGGGGGTGGGCCTGCAGGCCGCTAACCGCTAATATGATTTCCCCGGTGGCACAAAGGAGAAAGGGAAGGAGGGCTGGAGGGAACAACGTACTACAAGTTTGTTGTACTACAGTACAACAAAGGATGGAGGTGTGGAATGGTGGTTGGAATGCAGAGAAGAGAGGGAAGAAGTGAAAGGGGTGATGACGAAGGAGAAGAAGAAGATAATATAGCTGCGAGCAGCGATAAGGCGGGACCAAGAAAGAAGACGATACGCAAGAAGAACAATATGCACAGATAAGAATCATGGGCTGTTCAGAACGGTTGGGAGATGCGCTGTGAGCTTGTGGATCGTCTATTTCCAGCACACGAGTCGACGCCGGTGTACCACAAAGTAAATCTGGCAGAACGTGCTCACATCAATGCCGGCCAGTCTGCCAAGTCTCAACAATATCATCACTGGTTGGCTTGTTATTGTGTTTTCAGAACGTCGTTGTTTAATGGTTGTAAGTGACTCAACACTCATCTCACGCTGATAGTAAGCAGCGTGCCATGTGGGTTGTGAAAGTGGCACCTCCAGGGTCCTCCGTAACTATTAAAGGGATTGTGACATTAAAAAAAAGGTTTTGGAATTGCACCCAAAAAACATGAACTTTTAACATTCAGTAGATTTTCTGTGATCTGGGGTTTTCTGGCTCAAACAGGTGCTCTGATTTGCCGGCAGTTTGTGATGTAAGATCCTGCAAATCCCATATATGTCAATGGGATTTGCCAGCAGATGTCACTGTTTTCACTGTTTTGCCTGTTTTCATTGTAGCTCAAAAGGCTTCCAAATCCCAAAGAAAACTTCAGACCACAGAAAATCCACTGAATGTTCAAAGTTCAGGTCAAAATAAAAATAAAAATAAATAAATGAATGTCATAAAACCTTTAAAACAACTACCTCTAATGTTCTCATTGTTAAAATAAAATGCTAGTATTTACATGACTTGTAACTTAAACAAAAACATAGTTTTCAACTGGGAAAGGAAACGTCTCAAGCATGCAAGTTGAAAGTTAAAAGAAACACACCCATGTGAAATGAGGGGCTCTCTTATTGTACATCATCATAAATGGCCATTTACTGCTTTTTATATAGAAATAAAATTGATATTATGCATAATTAAGTTCAGCCTTTTGGCCCGGCCCT
The DNA here is from genome assembly GCF_964188405.1 of Protomyctophum parallelum. Lineage (NCBI taxonomy): Eukaryota > Metazoa > Chordata > Actinopteri > Myctophiformes > Myctophidae > Protomyctophum > Protomyctophum parallelum. The sequence continues at coordinate 40,114,458 of NC_139709.1, read as the reverse complement.
CCAAAATATTTTCTGTTTCTAATTCAGCCCCTTGACATAAGCATATGCCACTACATGTATGAATTAGACTGGATACATATTAGAGGAAGATTTTAACTGTTTTTCATATAATTCAAAATGGCGGGTGATCTAAAGGTCAGAGGTCAAAAGTCAGAAAGTTGTTGGCATGAGGAGATACAGATGTGTATCAAAGTGTCAATGCCAACGGTCAAACGGTTCATGAGCTATGCACGTTCAAAGTTTTCAATTGAGTGCTATAGAGCGCCACCATTTTGGCCAATCGCCCCGACCCCTTTATCGCATAGTCACCGTTTGGCATGGCCCATGACCAGATTACCGCGTTTTGTGAAAACCGACTGCACGGGTTCAGCCAGAACTGCTATTTTTGGCGGAAGAAGAAGAAGAAAAAAACCCCACAAAAAAACAATAAGTGACCAAAGTCACTTTGTGACTTCTTGGTCCCTTAATAATAGCAAGAAACAGAGATACAAGGTATGGAGGGAGTGAAACAGAGAAGGAGTTGGGGAAAGACAGAGGAGAACAGCCAACAGTCACTTGATCCTTGAAGTCTCTCTCTCTCTCTCTCTCTCTCTCTCTCTCTCTCTCTCTCTCTCTCTCTCATCTCTCTCTCTCTCTCCTCTCTCTCACTCTCTCTCTCTCTCTCCTCTCTCTCTCTCTCTCTCTCTCTCTCTCTCCCTCTCTCTCTTCTCTCCTCTCTCTCTCTCTCTCTCCTCTCTCTCTCTCTCTCTCTCTCTCTCTCTCTCTCTCTCTCTCTCTCTCTCTCTCTCTCTCTCTCTCCTCTCTCTCTCTCTCTCTCTCTCTCTCTCTCTCTCTCTCTCTCTCTCTCTCCTCTCTCTCTCTCTCTCTCTCTCTCTCTCACACACTCATTGTAAACCCAAAATATGACAACAGCAACAAAAAGGGGAAAATAAAGTCGCCATAAGCCTGCCCAAGCCAAAGTCTAGTCTCTGAAACGGAGGAAAACCAATTACCGTGAGAGGGCATATACGATTAGAGAGTACCTGAAGAACTTGCAGTTTACTGGGGGAATTAAAGAGAAAGGCTTTAGCTTGCTGACTTTGGTCTAAGGAAGGTCTTGTTCTCTGCAAAGGGTTGATGTCTCATCCTTCTAATAGCCAATAAGCTTTAGGCAATCCCCCCCTTGTCTGATTTGGTGCAGGCTTGGAGCTGAACACGGGCCAAGAAGGTCCACACCGAATCTCTTCAGTTTAGTACAGTAGCTCAATCTCCCTCTGCTTCCCCTTATCACAGTACCTTCCTAGCCTCGGTCCCAGGCTTACTTATCTGCGAAAAGAAAAGCCTGCAGGTCACAACGCAAGGCAGAGAAGCAATCGGCGGATGTATCTCCCGGAGGAACATCCGTCAAATGTATTTCCCCCGGATACGATATTTTCCCGACCAATCACAACACTTGTTTCATTCGCGGAGATTTGTAAAGCATCAACGTCATTTCCTTGGGCAATATACCTCCGCTAAAATCCGCAACTTCCGCTGATGCCCAGGGTGGTACCTTCCTATATCCTCCTTTCTCACAGTCCCTTCTTATATCCTCCTTTCTCACAGTCAGTGGTGGAAAAAAGTACTCTCATTTCTTACTTAAGTAAAAGTATTGATACTGGTATGAATATAGAAATTCTCCATTACAAGTAATAACCCGGACTTCAAAATTTGCTTATTAAATGTATGCACTAAACTTAAGTATTGGCATCAAAATGAACTTAAAGTACCAAAAGTAAAAAGTACTCATTTTACGGAATGTGCCGTTAGAAGTTCTCAAATGTATGCAGATCTTTTGAAAATAGCCGATCTACAAGCTCAAAATGCGTTGCACCACGACGCATTTTGAGCTAGTAGATCGGCTAAACGGCCTAAACATATAATGGCTGAAGTAGTTGATGTATGTTTTGTAAGAACTAATAATAATCCAAATCTACAAAGTAACTGTAACTAAAGTTGTCAAATAATTGCTAGAGTAAAAGTACAATATTTGCCTCTTAAATGTAGTGGAGTAGAAGTAAAAGTGCTAACATTTTGTATACATACTCAAGTAAAGTACAATTGTACTTAAGTAAATGTACTTAGTTACTTTCCTCCACTGCTCACAGTATCTTCCTATCCTTCTGCTTTCTGGGTTAACCCATTCTGAACGGGCACCCATTTTGGTGTTGGCATCATATTATGCTTTAGCTATTTTTGAGAAATCGAAGAGCGACTGACATTTCTAGAATCCGATCTCAGGTCAGAATGGGTTAATCAGACCAGTGGGTGTCCAGTGGCAGTGGAAACCTCGTATGAATCTGATCTCAGGTCAGAATGGGTTAACATTCAAAGTCTGATGAAAATAGTCTATGTTTTTATTTTTTCCCTCTGTAGATAAATTCTACTGCATGGCCCCCAGGGAAAATGTAATCTAGTGTTATGACGTGTGTGCGTGCATGTGTGCGGGTGTGTGTGTGCAAGTGTATGATTTGTTTTACGCATTTGCAGGATGATGTATCTATGCATTCACACACACGCATGCACGCACACACACGCGTGCGTGTGTGTGCACGCACACACAACTCCATTGTGCACCACTTCACCTGTGCTTCAGCCAGTGATGAAGCCTTAAAACTCTCTCTCTCACACACACGCACACGCACGCACGGTCGCACGCACACGCGCACACACACACACACACACACACACACACACACACACACACACACACACACACACACACACACACACACACACACACACACACACACACACACACACACACACACACACACACACACACACACACACACACACACACACGGTGTGTCTTACCTTGGGGATGAAGCTGATCTCCCATCCGTCAAAGGAATAGTACATGGGTTGCCACTGCACCTCAACCATGGTCTCCGTGATAGATTTGAAGAGCAAACCATTGGGATTGGACAGATCTGGAACGGTAGCAGAAATGTATCACTGGCCTCCACTGGCCCGTCCCATCACAAAACATGACCACGCCATCTCCTCCTCATACAATTTACAATTTAGGCATTTAGCAGGCGCTCTTAATCCAGAGCGATTTACATTAAGCAAGAACAAAAAGCATGGGAATACTTCCCATCCGCTGGACTGCACTCTTCCTTTCTGATCTTGCATTCCTTATTTCATTCCTTTGTTTTTATTTTTCCACTCTAAAGCCTGATTTATATTTTGTTGTAGGCTACGTTGTGTACGGCAAACAGCCAATAATATAATATTACTAAGGTTTTCACTAGGACACCTTCACGCAATGGGGTTATTTCTTTTAACCCATTCTGACCGGGCACCCATTTTGGTGTCAGCATCATGTTATGCTTTAGCTATTTAAAAATAGCAGATCTACAAGCTCATATCGCGCCACCGAGTGGCGCGATACGAGCTTGTAGGTCTGCTATTTTGGAAAAATCGAAGAGCGACTGACATTTCTAGAATCTGATCTCAGGTCAGAATGGGTTCATCAGACCAGTGTGTGTCCATGTGGAAACCTCGTATGAATCTGATCTCAGGTCAGAATGGGTTCATCAGACCAGTGTGTGTCCATGTGGAAACCTCGTATGAATCTGATCTCAGGTCAGAATGGGTTAAGGAATTTGTTTAGAGAGGAGAGGAGACTCATTGTGAGTGGTGGCTCTCTATTTGTCATGGCAGACAGAAAGCAAATGCAAAAGCAAAAACATTGTTGTTATAGACTTAAAGGTATATTCAGTGATTTCACTTAATTCAAATATCACTTATTTTTTTGTTTTGTTGTGATAATCCTCCCTACTATAGAGTGTGCTGACCATATAAGGAGTTCCTCCCTGTCCCCAGTTAACCCCTGGGGGTCAAAAAACCTTAGGTTTCGTTTTTGACTCTCTATCCTGATTGGACGAAAGGCTGGGTCCCACAGCCAAAAACGAAACCTAAGGTTTTTTGAGTGAAATCACTGAATATACCTTTAAAGGTATATTCAGTGATTTCACTTAATTCAAATGTCACTTATGTTTTTGTTTTGTTGTGATAATCCTCCCTACTATAGAGTGTGCTGGCCATATAAGGAGTTCCTCCCTGTCCCCAGTTAACCCCTGGGGGTCAAAAAACCTTAGGTTTCGTTTTTGACTTTCTATCCTGATTGGACGAAAGGCTGGGTCCCACAGCCAAAAACGAAACCTAAGGTTTTTTGAGTGAAATCACTGAATATACCTTTAACAAACATTTCTTCATACATAAACAAATCAATGCATGAAAAATTCCATTATAGCTTGGAACAATTCTCCCAGTGGAACTGGATGCTTTATAGATATGTAAATTACTATCTGTCAAGTCATCTTTGGAGAAGTTTAAATGTGTATTTCCCTGTTTTTGAGAGGAGCTGCTACTGCACGTGAACATTCAGTAATTGAGCTAAATTGATTTAAGTTCAACGTTCAACATACTGTTTCATTAAAAAGGCATTCAAATTCAGAATGTCTGACTGTGTGTGATGAGGAAACATAGCCAAAACTATCTACTAACCTTCTTTTGAAGCACTGAAAGGCTCATGAACCTCAAAATGTAATGAAGAGTTCTGAAAATACAAACTTTTCCCCGGCCATTACCGATGTAATTTTCCGGCAAATCAGTTCCTACATTCCTCACAATATCACAATCAGTTCATGCTCATGCAGCTCACACATTCCATTAATAAAACTCACATTTCAGTTTTCTTTCCACACAGCTGTGCCTGTGCTAATCAATTCAAATCATCACATTGTCCATTTCCTGATTCAATTTGGAGAAAGGCCCATAAATCACAGCATATCAAAATGCTCCCACCAAGCTTAATTGCCCGAAATTATTGTTATAATTTCAGTTAAATTAACTTTTCTCTCACCTAGGCAGCAACTGTATGATCTCCAATGAGAGAGTATGGATTAGGTTGACAGAGCAAATCAGCTGATGCTTATAAATGGACATTTGCCTTTGAAAATAGATGATAATTCCGGTGTTTGGTTGCATTTTGTGTATTTCTGACTAACACTGAAGTTAACGTTAGAGTCCTGCTTTCGGTGGCTGAGCTGGCATTAAGCTGGACATTCCACTTTTTTCTTCAGCACCGAATTCTGAAACTGGGATGTGCATATCGTTTTCCTGCTTTACATATGAGCTGGCATTAATGTCAGACAGGTGGCAGAGGTTCAGGGTGCGTGCACAGCGGACAACAAACAGGCGTTACAAATTGGTAACACCCCCCGGCAGCTACAACGCATTCAGCGTTCTCTCACGCAGGTTTACGCGGGTGTGAAACATAAATGATGCTTGATGCACGTTCAATAATTTACATTATGCCTAGATTGTTCTAGGCGGCTAGCCCTATTCTCCACAATAGCCTGCAGATTGGGTATTTTTGCTATTTTTGAGAGGTTTTGAAAATGTTTGAACGTTGGCAATTGTTTTGTTTTTACTAGCCTATTTCTTTGAAAACCTTTGAAAATATAAAAAAATGGCATCGCATAACGTGATTGTGACTTTCATTATTTTTTGTAGAGCATACATTACCACTGGGAAAACATTGTCATGATGCTGGTATAGGGCGGCTACAATTCACCATATTCGTACGGCGGCAATTTATCTATTAACTCCTTTATTGCCCACTAGGTGGTAGCATAAGCGCTGTGCCAGCCATAGACTCCCGTTGTACGAGCCTCCGTTTCATTTACGGGTGCAGGGTGCTGTTTGTTGTGATGATATATCATTAGCATGAGCGCACACTCTTTACCTCTCACCAGAAACAGTTATATGTCATGTTCGTAGTTGGCTGATGCCGTACCCTATAGCTGGGGGGATCCGAATAATATGTTCGGGGATGGCACAGAAAGAATAATACATTTTCTTCTCAACCCGCAAACTTGACATGAAAGAAAAATGGCCGAACGTATGAATATAGTCAATTGGTACAGTAGGCCTACTAGTGCAGGGTTCCACGAAACAGCCCTTTGGAGCTTGTTAGTGCAGTGCACATTTAACCACTGGGTCTCCCAGGGGTCTATAAACTGCCTCTACACTGAATCTCTTCACCAAAAACAGCTGCTATATGTTTGCCTATCATGACATGCCCAGTGAGACTAGAGCTCAAGGGGTTAAAGAGCAGACACATGAGCAGAACATGAGCCAGTCGGAGAGGTGCACGGTTCCATCCTGCAAACTATTCTATTATTTAATGTTTCACTAGCTATTCAAACCCCATGGAAAAGTGCATGTGCCAAGACAACCAAAACACACGCATTCTCTTTCTCTCTCTCTCTCTCTCACACACACGCATGCACGCACGCACACAAGACACTCACAGGTGGACATGATGATGCTGGCTGGTACACTGATGGTGTTGTTGATGACGGCAAAGACGTTGATGTTGTACTCCATGCCGGCCACCAGCTCAGAAATGGTGCAGGAGGTGACGTTCCCCGGGACCCTAATCTCCAGCTGCACACCTGAGAGAGAGAGAGCGAGAGAGAGAACGAGAGAGAGCATTAGAGAGAGAGATAGCGAGAGAGAGAGCGAGAGAGCGAGAGAGACAGACAGACAGACAGACAGACAGACAGACAGACAGACAGACAGACAGACAGACAGACAGACCTCCTTGGGTGCTGGGGGTGTAGGTCACTAGGAAATCCGTGAGCACCACTGACCCCTCCCACTCCAGGTCAATGGTACGTTCCGACGCTCCACGTACTCTCAGGTTCATGGCAGGTGCAACTGTTGAGAGAGAGAGGGGGGGGGGGGGGGTTGAAGTTTGTTTTAAAAAGATTTATACTGTTGCTGTCGGGCATGCAGAAACATCATATCTCCATGTCTTAACTGTGTAGGTCCTTTTTTCCGATGTGTGTGCGGTGAGCTTTTTTTTACAGCTCGAAACGTGTCGCGAAGCGACACGTTTCGAGCTTGTCGATCTGATACTTTTGCTGTTTTTTTTAAATGTCACAGTTTTGGACATGTTTCCACCCAACGGAAACACGTATTCGAACAGAATGGGGAAATTTAATGAATAATAATGGTCTCAGTTTCACTGAATAATTAAATCACAACACGCTATAATTACAAAGCGAATGTTTAGCCAGTGCCGGTAGTGCTAAACTATGAAACAGCAGGCTCCATGTGGTGTTACTGAAAGCATACCTACTTTGGCTTTCAAATGGTGTGCGCCCAAGGCACACCAAAGGCCCACCGGTATTCATATCTGTGCTAAATAGCCTCTATAACAAGTCATATCACCTTTATCCCTCTGCAAGCTCACAACGTGGCAGTCGAAAATGATTAACACAAATCAAATTCATATGTAAATAAATATTTCTTTGCCCGTAATCAAATGCATACAATAGCGACGGCAGATTGAAAGCATAGCTTTTTCTCACAAATTATTGATGAATGTGTGGGCATTGGTTGTCGCAAAATCTCGAGGCACAACTGGATGTGTCTCTCTCTTCTTCTCTGTTTGTGTTCAGTGTGCGTCCGTCCTCGCAACACGTTGTGACATTGTAGATCAGACCCAAAAAACGTAAGAATGTGCATGGCCTTTGGCAAGACGGAGATTATATAACAGCTTCCTACAGCACAGGAAAACATCTACAAGAAATCGGAAGTGAATACATTCATAATTCATAATAGCAGAATGAATATTCAGAGGAGAAATAATAACGCAAGGGAACAAATACCAAGGAGGTATACCCTCCATGAGCCACAGGTTTATGCACACAGAACAGAACAGAGCAGAACAGAACAGAACAGAGCAGAACAGAACAGAGCAGAGCAGAGCAGAACAGAGCAGAGCAGAGCAGAGCAGAGCAGAGCAGAACAGAACAGAACAGAACAGAACAGAACAGAACAGAACAGAACAGAACAGAACAGAACAGAACAGAACAGAGCAGAACAGAGCAGAGCAGAACAGAGCAGAGCAGAGCAGAGCAGAGCAGAGCAGAACAGAACAGACCAGAACAGACCAGAACAGAACAGAGCAGAGCAGAGCAGAACAGACCAGAGCAGAGCAGAGCAGAGCAGAGCAGAGCAGAGCAGAGCAGAACAGAACAGAACAGAACAGAACAGAACAGAACAGAACAGAACAGAACAGAACACTAAACCCCTTGGTGGCTTGTCGAGAGCTCAGCTCTCTCTAACTCCGGGAAGAGAGAGTGAATGGTGCGTGCGTGCGCATCCCATCATGTGAAGGAGTCAGTCAGTCCCCATGTGGCAACGGCAGGTTGCACGCGAACAAGGAGAGCCATTGGCATTCACACAGGCAACATGGCAGGCGCCAAACCATAAAACCTAAGAGGCTGCGCTGAATGTAAAACAGAGTGGTGGTGGGGGGGGCTGCATAAACATGAGTGAAACAGCTCACAGTCTGTCTGTCTCTGCCAGGCCCGCCAGCCCCGCCCCCCCCCCTTCTCATTTCCCTCACCTGACACAGATAACAGAGCAGGAGAGAAGGGTGTGAGGAAAAAGGTGGAAGAGCTAGGGGGAGAAGAAGCAGGGCTTTGGGGATGGAGAGAAGGGGAGATAGAGTGAGGAGGAATCTGCACGGAAACAGAGGAAGACAGTACGAGACGAGACATCTGTGGTGTAGAATTAAATTTGGACGATTGACAGGCCATTGACTCTGATTTAGAGAGGAAGAGAGATATGCACGCAAGCATGCACACACACACACACACACACACACACACACACACACACACACACACACACACACGCACGTAAGAGACAGAAACATGAAGACAAGGATGACGGCAGATGGACAAACAGACAGGGACACAGAAAAAAAAGGACAGGCCTGGGTCTGATGGCGTGATTAACAGGCTCTCGTCTCCCTCGTCATCTCCCCCTCTCTGTGATCCAGGGCTCTGTTGGCGCGGCGCTAAGCCGTCCCCGGGGAGTGCTTGGATGTTCCAACAGCCGCTTGAGTATACTTCCACGTGCCTTGGACAGATGGGCCCTTATAGCCTGCTCACTACCAAAGACTGACCCTGCTGCGGCAGGGGGGGGGGGACAGGTAGTCCTGTGGCATTCTCCACTACACTAGATTTATCCTTTACACTGGACTGCTGCCAAATTAACCACATGAACGCACACTCATTCCTATTATGGGCATATCATACTAGGTGAGGATTCAGCTACAATAGATGAACATTCTGTGAAAATAAGTGAACATTTGCCAAGCACATTTTGCCAAGCACTTACCCGCCTGAGCTATTTTCAGGCAGGTAAAAGAGAGAGATGTGATACCGGCAGTAGTTGCTCTGCTCAGAAATAATATAAATCCATGCTGAGTCAGGCTTTATAACTTCAACCTTGCAATGTAAGGCTATAGTTATATTGTAAAAAAGAATATCAAAGGAGAATTTATCTTGCCCATTATTAGAGTAACATCACACCCAACTCTACCAGTACATAGTTTCCTTTAATTTCTTGCTTTAGTTTTTCAACTAGGTAAAAAAAGAGTCACTGCAGCTCAGTAAATTAAATGAAATGACTCAGTATAGCTGTGGATATTATTCACTCATGTAATGTTTTACACCGCGTTCAAAAATTCAATATCAAGAGGTTTCTTTGTGTTGTAAGAGTGCTGAAATGTCTCAGCTCTTCAACTGAGATTGAATTGGCCCATTGATCTGACATACTGTAGTTACAGTATGGATACCTGAACATGTACTGTATGGCCATTCCATTGCTGAGAAGAGACATATTGATCCGAGGCCTCTGTCTAAAGATGACTTGCCAAAGGTTATTCAGATGGTTCTACACGAATGCTTTGTTGCTGCATAATCAATGTGCTATAATACAGTCCTACCCTCACTTGCTTTGCATAAGTGCTGGTGCTAAAAATGACCTGAGCATGCACTTGTTTCTGTTCACTTTACACACTAGGACCGGTGAAGACAGACGAGGTGAGATTAAAGCTCTGGATAATCACACTTTTCTAATTGAACCTCTATTTAACCACTTTAACCCTGCTGTCCCAAATTTGGGCAATTATAAATGAGGAAAAAAATAAATAAGAATTGTTTGAAATTGTTGTCATAAATAGCAGATGTAGAAGCTCACAGCATGGAAAGCCACGACTTGTTTTGAGCTTGTTAGATCGGATGTAGATTTTCTGTATTTTCAGTATTGTTTTATTCATTGGCTTTATACAGTGGAGGGAATAATTATTTGCTATCTTGTAGATGTTTCAGTTTGCCCACTGACAAAGAAAGGTTTATTTTAACAAGCCAGAGGACACAGACATATCTTGTAGTTAGTCACCAGTTTGCACATATCTCAGGACGGATTTGTGCTTCAAAATGCGAAACACAAAATGAATAAATGAATCGCCCTCACAGTCTGGGACTCAAGACCTCTCCCCATGGGGTATAATGAGATCAGCCAAGAACTATACATGGTCGGAACTTGTTAATGATCTCAAGCTGGGACCACAGTCACCCAGAAAACCATCGGTAACACATTACCAACGTAATGGATTAAAATCAGTGCAGTGCTTGCAAGGTCTCTCTGCTCAAGAAGGCGCAAACATTATACAGGCCAGTCCGAAGTTTGTCAATGGATCCCTGAGTGATTCAGAGAAGTGATGTGGTCGGGTGAGACCAAAATCCATTTGGCATCAACTCGACTCGCCATATAAGGAGGAAGAGAGATGACTGTATAACCCCAAGAACACCATCCGTGAAGCGTGGAGGTCGAAATGCTTTGGGGGGTGTTTCGCTGCTAAAAGGGACAGGATGACTTCAGCGCATTGAGGGGAGGATAGACGGAGCCATGTACCGTGAAAGCTTGGGTGACAACCTTCCTTTTTTGAGTTTCCTGGCTGAGGGAAGGAGTCCATCCCTCAGCTATAGGAAACTCAAAGAAATTGGTTGTGGCTGGGTCGATGACGATGACCCCAAAACATACGACCACGGCGACAAAGGCCTGGCTCAAGAAGAAGCACATTAAGGCCACGGAGTGGCCAGACATTAATCCCATACAGTACATGTAGGACATCTGTGGAGGGAGCTGAAGCTTTTGAGTTGCCAATAAGGGACAGCCTTGAGACCTTGAGGATTCGGAGAGGATCTGCAAAGAGGAGTGAATCCAAATCCCCCTGAGATGTACGCACACCTGGGGACCAACTACAAGAAACGTCTCACCTCTGTGATTGTTAACAAGGGTACTTAAGTCATGTTTCTCTAAAGGGGGATCAAATATTTATTTCACACATGTACATGCTGATGAATTTGTATCTTTTATATAAATGTGATTTTCGGGATTTTTGATATTCTGACTATGATAAACATACAATTAAAATTAATGGTATGTTTTGTTTTTGTCAGTGGGAAACCGCAATCCATAAGGGACTTTTTTTTTCTTTTTTTTACTGTAAATACTGCACCAATGAATGAAAAGTATAAAAGTAAGTAAAAAGTAATACATTTTTGAACAGATCCATTAGAACACCATTTATTTTATTTTATTTTTGCCAGTATTGATTTTAGGCATATAGCTCGTTAGCTCTGACATTTTCTCGCCCCCCCCCCCCTAGTGGCGAAAAGTAAAAAAAATTCTGGGAACTCAGTTATATTGATTCAGATTTTTCTGCACGTTATGATTTATTCTTCAGAATAAATAAGGCAGGAGAATGCAGAGAGACAGGAAACCAAATAAAAGGGCAAACAAAGGATGGACATGCAAGACATGACGAGAGTCAGATTCAAACTCAGATGCGAGGAGCATTATGTGACAGTTTCTGACCGAGGCTAAGTCATTGAATATTTTCACATTTTGTTTTATCATGTCATATGAAAGCAGGGAATCATAGCTTCAAATTGACATATTGGTTGTTCAGTTTAAACCACCAGCTTTGGAGATATGTCTTATAGAGTAATGTCTTGCAGAAAGAACTTCTGTGGTCTCTAACATTACACGTAGCTAATGTAGAGTATATGTGAAGAGTCTGCGTGTGCTATTATCTCATTTTGGATTAAAAAAGAAAAAAATGTTTTTTCTCCTCTCCTGAACAGAACTTTGCCGCCATGACACGACATGTCTCTGTATCAAAAAGAGTCACATTATGGTCTGAGCAGACTGGCTGAGCCACCACTGATTCTCATTCTAAAGAGTCCCATTATGGTCTGAGCAGACTGGCTGAGCCACCACTGATTCTCATTCTAAAGAGTCACATTATGGTCTGAGCAGACTGGCTGAGCCACCACTGATTCTCATTCTAACGGGGCAACTTGCTGAAGGTTATTCAGGAATCTCGCCGGCGGTCTTATAAGCTCTCATTAGTTCTAATCAGTATGCCATCATACTGTAGATGATCCATCTGCCGATATCCGCTGAACTCGGAGGCTCAGAGGTAAATCTGAATACTAATCCATGCTCTGTCCCAGGACGGTGGCGCTGCGCCCCAAAATAGCAGACCTGTACGAGATGTACAATGTACCAGAATTGGACTCGATGTATTGGATGCAGTGAACTTTACTCAGCTATCTAGTTTGTGACTGTCCAACCTTCATAGCCTGTGTTATTAAAGACAAACGGGCAGCAATGGAGAAAATCGGCGATCGAAAATCGGCTAAAGTGTCCGTTTTCAACACGTTTTGGAAAGTCCAATCTGCTCAGTTCAAAGATTTTTGGAAGCGTGACTTTGAGGACATTCTGAATCCAAGGGCCCTCATTGACTCAGGGCCCCTGTGCACGTGCACACTTGGCACAAAGCATAATTCGTCCATGGTACGAGTTCACAAGTTCAGACACGTTGTGATCTTGTAGGTCTGCTGGTTTTGAAAAGTGTCGAGTGACAAACATCATGAATCAGGCTTATAGAAACGCCCGAATCTCTGCTGAGTCCAATTTCACTTCACTCTCAATTTACTTAACTAATTGACCAAAATGAGCTGGAGATAACTTTTATTTGACGATAAAACATTTTGAACAATGGGGTATAATAAATCTTATACAAAAAAACGAAACCTTGTTTACATAGTATGTAGCATATCGTGTTTGCTTAAAAAGGCAGATTGTGGACTCGATACTTTAAATAACCTTGTTGTTTTTTCTCTGGCGTGGTTTCCCCCAGTCATCAACATCTAACAACACCTCAGCCACCCCGAGTGCACATTACAGCTCATAACATTGCAACACCTCCTCAACGCTTCACCACACTGCTGTTCGCGGGCTTGTTACACGTGCGATATTCTTCACATTTATGCATGAAAACTCAATTAGGCTGCGTTTGTGTGAACTAAGCACATCTGTGGGGGTCAGACATGGAAGCGGAATATAGGAGCCGAGGGGCCGGCGGATATGGTTTCTCACGGCCTGCATTAGAGGAAGACAAGTAGACAACTATAGCCGGTGGGAGTATCTCAATCAATATATTTGTGCATATACAGCCTCTAACAAAGATGCTGTAAGGGGAAGGAAATTGTATTTTTTAATAATAGTCCATTTCTATTCAGTGCAGCTGAATTGTTATGGCCGTCCTGGTGATTTTGTCAGAAAAAGCAGGGTGATGTAGAGAGACAGGAAACCAAGGGCAAACAAAGGATGGACATGCAAGACATGAGCAAACAAGGAGAGTTACTAGTAGTGGGAGACTGTAGTGTATATACAGTAGCCTTTTTGTGATTTATTTCAACATTATATACAGTTGAAACTGGAGGGCACATGTGTTCTCTGTCTGAGAAAGAGCTGTCACTTTGCGTTAGCTTTCGCATGCGTTTCTTTCTTTATGTGTTGTTGTTTTTGCACATTTTGCACCTTTGTGTGCATAATGAGAATATCGGCACGTCGCATGCCATCAAGCTCTTTGCAAGGAAAGTGACAAGAAGATGAACAATCTTGTATGTAGGCCATACACAGACAGCTTGACAGAACTTCGGAGTGATTCTTTTCTAAAGGTTATTCTGCTTTTTAAGACAGATAGACAGCAAGACAGACAGCTGAGATAAGATTCCCAATTACTACTTTACAATACGGCAATTTTGGAAGTGGAACACTGTCTGTCTGTCTGTCTGTCAAAACTTACAAGATAGATATCGTCACCTTATTAAACTAATTGCCCAAGTCATTTTTTCAAGGTTTTCAGGAAACACAAAAAACTGTGCCAAATGTAGAATATATTATATTTCTTAATTATATGACGAAAAAATATGACTATTGACAAACAAATACAGGTGTATGTCAATCATGTAAGGATAAAATGACTTAGGCCAATATCTGAACATGCCATTTTAACTTAGGCAATTATAAACGTTATTTAGGCGAAATTACTTCTGCAGTAAGTGACTTAGGCAAAATGTTTTTTTTTTTTTTAAGATATTTTTTTGCGGCTTACGCCTTTTATTGATTTTTGAAGGGACAGATAGTAGGCTGACAGGAAACGGGAGAGAGATGGGGGGATGACATGCAGTAAAGGCCGTGTCGGGTCCGGGAGTCGAACCCGCGGCACACTGCGACTGGATTACCAGTCCGGTGCCCAGACCGTTACGCTACGGCCTGGGCCTAGGCAAAATGTTTTATTCCAATTATTTTTAATAGACCATGGTTTAGGGTCGGCCACAGAGTGTTTAAAATAATATCAGAGAACAAAGACATTTGACACTGAAGGGGAGTGAATGGGAGTGAATTTGGAGTGAATGGGAGTGAATTTGGAGTGAATGGGACTGAATGGGAGGTACTGTTACTATGGGACAGAATGGGAGTGAATGGGACTGAATGGGACTGAATGGGAGGTACTGTTACTATGGGACTGATACTATGGGAGTGTATGGGACTGAATGGGAGTGACAGTCCCATAGTAACAGTACCTCCCATTCACTCCCTCACTCCCATTCAGTCCCATTCAGTCCCATTCACTCTGAATGGGAGTGAATGGGAGTGACAGTCCCATAGTAACAGTACCTACCATTCACTCCCTTTCACTCTGAATGGGAGTGACAGTCCCATAGTAACAGTACCTCCCATTCACTCCCATTCAGTCCCATTCACTCCCATTCACTTTTATTCACTCCCATTCAGTCACATAGTAACAGTACACCCCATTCACTCCCATTCAGGCACATTCACTCCCATCGTGTCAGTCCCATAGTAACAGTACCTCCCATTCAGTCACATTCCCTCCCATTCAGTCCCATTCACTCCCATAGTATCAGTCTCATAGTAACAATACCTCCCATTCACTCCCATGCACTCCCATAGTATCAGTCCCATAGTAACAGTACCTCCCTTTCACTCCCATTCAGTCCCATAGTATCAGTAACTCCCATTCACTCCCATAGTATCAGACTATCAGTCCCATAGTAACAGTACCTCCCTTTCACTCCCATTCAGTCCCATTCAGTCCCATACAGTACCTCCCATTCACTCCCATTCAGTCCCATGCACTCCCATAGTATCAGTCCCATAACTAAAAAACATCGCATGGATGCACCTGGGACGTATCCTCAGTGATGTATCCTGAGGTCAACGGGGTTTCGGGTCTCTCAACATCATACCCATCACTTAGGCGACCCAGCCGGGAGTGATCAAGTCCCGACTTACGTCCCAGTAGCTACCCTCAATCAGTCCCACTAGGGAAAAACCAGGGGCACAGAATTTGTTGGAACTACTCCAGTACTACTCTGCCAAGGCTGGGAGGTACACTTCTGGCACATGGAGGGACTAGGCTCTGTGGGTTGTCTCCTGGCCGGGTACTGTTACCCATAGTAACAGTACCTCCCTTTCACTCCCATTCAGTCCCATTCACTCCCATAGTAACAGTACCTCCCATTCACTCCCATTCAGTCCCATGCACTCCCATAGTATCAGTCCCATAGTAACAGTACCTCCCTTTCACTCCCATTCAGTCCCATTCACTCCCATAGTATCAGTCCCATAGTAACAGTAACTCCCATTCACTCCCATTCAGTCCCATGCACTCCCATAGTATCAGTCCCATAGTAACAGTACCTCCCTTTCACTCCCATTCAGTCCCATTCATTCCCATTCTATCAGTCCCATAGTAACAGTACCTCCCATTCAGTCCCATTCACTCCAATTTTGAAAGGTGTGTTAAAATGGCCTAAGTCACATTTTATTATGACTTAGGCAAAATAATATGGCCTAAGACATAGGCCATTGTTTTAATAGGGTGTAACAGGAAGGCCTTTTACATTAGGGCTCGGGCGATTTTACCAGAGGTGGCCAGCATCACCAGGTGGTGATTTAGGCCAAAAAAACATGATATTGGTTAAGATTGTTTTGCTTACACCACCCTTTACATAAATAAATTTCCTGGCAAGCACTTAGTATTCTAAGTGCTAAGTGCTCAGTATTCTTCTTCAATTTCACTTGCTGCTTCCAGACACCTGATATTTCTAGGCTCTAACCAACCTGTCAACATCATGCATTCATGCAGGGTCAGGGACCAATTTCTGGGCTGTTTCATAATGTATGTTTTTTTGAGGCAAAGTATTGATAGAATGACTCTATCTATAGCCTACCCAGTCGTAAATGTCATTTTCAAAGCCGAGTTAGACTGATCATCGATATAGAGTTCCCCTGGCACATCTGATGTTGTGTTGACAGCAAGTGGCAATCGAAAGAGTAACAATTCTGTCTCGAGCCGAGTGAAGACGTGTAAAGAATTCTGCATCTCACTTTACAGCTGTGATATTCTTTCTTCCCTGTGAGTGACATACAAACAGTCCGGCTACTGGTTTGACACCTCTGAATTATTGCCCATGCCTCCATAAACAATCAAATAAAACAAAAGAAACAAATGAAAATAAAGACGTGGCAGCAAACTCAATCACAACAAAACAGGAATGAACCGTGCATTCTACTGGGGACAGCTAGTGTCAAACTTCTACGTTGTACTGTGAATATGCAGCCAGGCTCTGTCAAACTGGATCCTCGAACCCAGAACCATAATGACATGAGAGAGAGAGAGAGAGAGAGAGAGAGAGAGAGAGTAGGGGAGAGAGAGAGATGTAAATGTAAATGTCATTTCTCTGAATAGTCACATAATACGTCAATGTCAAAATGATTTCATAGCGCTGCTAGGACTGCAGTAGCACCGCCCTTGCACGTCAGAGCAATGGTGCCTTCGCCTGTGAACATCAAATAACAGTGATTCTCGGCACAGCAGGCGTTCCATTTGCTTATGCATAGTGTGTGGATATATACAGTATTGCGGATGAAACATCTCATTTAAATTCACCAGCCTCATTTATTTTTCATTTATATTATTTCTTAAAGCATCAGAAAATAGGCCACTGTAATTGATGCTGTAGTGCTGTGATAATAGAAGACATTTATTCTTGCCGTCCAACGAGCCCCTGATTATTGAACTGCTTCATATTTATAGAATATACGACTCTCTCTCCCACACTGCCTACTGTATGTTAGCCTCTAATTGAAAAGACATTTCAGCCTCAGCATAGACATAAAATGAAGAGGCAGAGGAGAGGTCTTTCACCCCCAGACAGTAATATAATTTGTGTTCCTTTGTCCGCACATTTCTCTAAACCTCATTAGGGTCTGATTTCTGGGGAATGGAGAGGTAGCTAACATGGCTCAGAAACTGCTTTAGCCGTGGCTAATGTTCTCCTCTGACAAGGAGTGAATTTGGACAAATCCACCCTTCACACGTCCACCACTGCTACCATTCAAAGCACAGAGGGGTGTGTTTCTCACAGCTGCACATAAAGTACAGCACCCTGCACGCACGAACAGCTGAGCATACGTCTTGTGTCTCCTGTTCTCACAGAGGCCAGGGCCTGTGGACCCAGCTGCTAACCGCAGGGAGAGAGCCACCATTAGCTGGGAAATATATTACCGGTCTTGCAAGAGCTTTAGCCCGATGATGGTGCACGGTGTGCGTCCCGTGGGAGCCAAGTGCAGACTGTGCCACCAGCTCTAATGCATAACATTAACCTGAAAATGCAGCTGTGGAAAGGACTGTCTAGCATTAATCGAAATTATACAGACGAGGTTCCACATCTTTCAGCACAGGAATGATGAAAGGGAGGGAAATTGTTTTATAAATACGAAGTTTTTTTTGCCATTGTGCACTTGCATATGTTTAAAGGTAAGTTAAACAAGCATGCAAAGCAAAGTCATGATGCACACGATTAAACACCCAGGCACTACTCATGTGGCCTAAACTTGGGGCTCAACTCATATTGCGTACAGCAACTATAGAATAGCAGAGCAACTGCATGAGCAAGTAATGAAAAAAGTGTTAAATGTTCTTTTACACTTGACAGAATGTAAGCACAACTCAGTACTCAGTACTAATGCTCTATTTAATCCAGTGTAGCGATAGTTCAGGTAGACACGAAAGACAGGAGGAGAAAACTATCAGCTCACTCTCCCCATATGCCACATTCATTCATTGATTCATTCAGCGTTCAACTCACTCAGCTCCTTCCCAAGCTTCCAAATACGCCCACAATCTTAGGGGGTCTATTTAAGCAGATCTCTGTTCAGATGTCAAGTTCAGCATTGGACAGAGCTCCTGCTGCTGTTTGTCTTCAAACTCCCTCCACCTCCCCAGCCTCCTCCTCCATTTACAGTAAGTAAAATGTATGATTCTGTGTATGGTATGTTATATCTGTGTATCTTAAGGGATTTAAGATAAAAGTGTCTTTAAAGTGCTCGATATTTACATGTTTGTTTATGTGAATTGTTATGTTCTGTGTATTGTATGATAATATGCATAATAATTTACACCCTTGAAGGGTTACAATATTGATGCATAACTCCGTATCTTATGCTCTGCTTCTGGGAGCTTTGTGATCCCAGATTCTGTGTCATGCTTATGAAGGTAATCTGTAATATCACAGCAGCAGCATTATAATTACACTGCCAAACTGAATACAATATCATTGCAATAAATGGTAAATGGTTCATCCTGAGCTGAAGTCTAACTGAACCGGGTGCACGGCTCAGAAGAGTTCATCAAAACAGAAGAATGTCAGCATTCATCGAAGTGAAATCAGTTGCGATACATCGTTCGACACTTGACACTTTGTTCAAACTAAAGTCTTTGTTCTCATCCTTTTTGTGGTGTAAAAAACATAAGCCCAAACAAACTTTTTATGTTAATGTTGATGTCAAGATACATTATAAGGGTGGCTGTGCCATTTACTAATATAATTTATTTTGTAACTGCCTAATTTAATAGGCTGTTGGGAATGGCTGGAAGGACACATTATTGCACAACAAAGTATATGGCTTTTATCTAAATGTGTAGTTTTGTCTAAATCTTCCTCAAAATTAAGGGAACCTCTCTTCCATCCTGCACTCTTTGGCATAATCTTTTATCCCTGGCAGGAGGCATAACCATTAGTCAATGAGAGTTATAAGCTTTAAGTGGCTGGGACGTAATCAGTCACGGGAAAATAGTTTCACATAGTAATCTAAATGAACAATATAAGCTACGGTAATGATGCCTCCTTTTCTTGCCTTAGTAGCTAACTTTTACTTTAATTATTGGTTGTAAATGATCTGTTCATGAAGCAGAGACGTTTCTGGATCAGACTCGCCTGACTTCCTCGCCTTTTACTTTATCTCTCTGTCTCACCATGCGTATCCAACGGGTAGTGTCCTAGTGTCTCTAAGATAAACTCAAAATTAAGCGGTTTATATGTTGTGTCATATGTGTCAATAACAACCTACCAGAGTTGCAGTCATCCCCAGAGAAGCCTTCCTGGCAGACGCAGAATCCATCCTTGCAGACGCCCTTCCGGCTGCAGTTGTTGGCGCAATAGACCAGTGAACAGTCTTCTCCAATGTACCCAGGCCTGCAATGGCAGGTCCCGTTGACGCACTGCCCCTGGTCCGAGCAGTCATTGAGACATCTCCCGACCATGCAGTCCTCGCCGGTGAAGGACTCCTCGCACACGCACTCCCCATCGATGCAGAGCCCTCGGCCCGAACAGTCCATGGGGCAGCGGGGCTCTGAGCAGTTGTCGCCGCCAAAGTCCCGGTCGCACACGCAGTCGCCCTCCACGCAGATGCCCTGGCCAGAGCAGTCGTCCGGGCAGCGTGGCTCTGAGCAGTTCTTGCCGGCCCAGCCCTCCTCGCAGATACAGCCGCACAGGTCAAAACTGAAGCTGCCATGTCCACCGCATCCGGGGACAAAGTCTAGGCGGCCTGGGAAGCAAGGAAGAGCTTTCACATTATCGGGTACCAATCAACTTAACTCATTCTGTGCCCATGACATCTTTGAGGACTTTTTCACTGGAGGGCGATCTGAGCTGTCTAAGCTGCTGTATGGAGCATCCATGGTTTCGATGAGTTTTGCGAGCACTCAGATCACCACAGGACACATTGATTACATGACACTAAAAACAATACTCACGTGTGTGTGCACAGGACTGGAGTGAAAACTCCACTATAATAGCAGTCCAATGTAAAACAGTTTTCAACAGCTTGCAACTTTCAAACGGATTGTCGCGTATAGACCATTTTTCCAATTCTACAACATCCATGCGCATCATTTGAGAGCACTCGTGCACGGAATGGAGCGCCGCAAAATATTATGTGATTTTTCAAAAGGTACGTGAAAAATCGCTATAAACCCAGACGTAATGATTAACACTTAACATTCAGTGGTGAAATGAGGTCTGGCCTCTCTTATCAATAAAACAACAATTAAATCCGCAGACAGCATTGTGTTTAACATAATATACACTAGTTTGAAGTTTCCATACAATTCCAGGTTTCCACAAATTCTTCTAATTGAACTTTGACAAACAGCAGAGCTTACATTTATATGAATGCTACAGTAGTATACAATAAAACTCCGTAACTACCGTAATCTCTTTTCACAGTGGGGGAATATTATGAACAGCTGCTGAACGGCTTGTTGTGTGTTTCACTAAATCAAGGCAAAAACATGAATAACACATTTTCATCAGTGCGTGCCGTGCCCACCTGGTCCACATTTCTATCAGGATCATGGCTGCCAGACACAAGCATGTGCTTGAGTTGCTTTTAGGAGAAGTTTAAATATTTAAAATGGTGTCATTAGAGGACGCCTTTAAAATGGTGTCATTAGAGGACGCCTTTAACCATAACCTGGGTTCTATCCTAGACATGCTCTAATTAGGACAGTATTGAATACTGAACCAAACAATAAGCCATAGCTCCTGTCTCCCCTAAGCGCTCAGATCAGGTCAGATCCAGACAGAGCCTGGAGCAGGGAGTAATCTCTCCAGCATCAATATTCTGCTACTGTCTCACCTACTGTACCTAAAACAATTCGGACATGGCCTAACCCAGGTTTCGTGTCTGCCTGTTCTTTGGAACCTAAAGGTGTATTTTGTGCCTACTTAATATTTCATATTTTCACTTCCATTATAACCATGCATAGATTCATCAAAAACACCCAACTTTTTTCTGGTGACTGATCCAATATGTGAGTGGGTCATGGTTTTTTCGTTGACCGTTCTTATTTATTTTTATTCCGGAGGAGGCCGGAAGAGACTAAATCATCAAAAAGAATGATTAAAAAATAAATAAAAACCACGGCCCCTCACGTATTAAAAAAGGTTGGGTATTTTCGATTAATCTATCATGGTTAAAATGGAGTTTGAAATTACAATGGGTTTGTATATAAAGGGGCCGGGCAGCTAAAATTAATATCAAATATCTAAATACTGAATCAAGCAACTTCATGTTTAATGCGAAAAGAATTCGAAATAGGCCCAAACACATTATCTCTACAGTCATGTGATCAAGACAGATCTTTAAACATTTTCATATTCTATCCTGATTGCAGGAGTGGCCCCGCTTTGAACAAAATGCCCCAAATCATGTCCGATTGTCTTGACACTTTGCGTGCACATTCGACTAGGCCGAGAAAGAAATGTCAACCCGCATTTTTCTAATCTGTCTCATGGTGGCACTATAACAAGAAGATTCACGTTTGGCCTATAACTTTTGAACCGTATAGCTCTATAACCTACTGTACTTGCTCCGAGGGGCAATTTTTTATAGTTCGATTTTTATTTTTATTTATTAACTGTTACACAAATCGTTTTGGCTCTCTGGTTTTATGTGTGAGCATGCGTACTTGCACACGCCGTGCGTGCATGCATGCCTATGTGCGTGCGTGCCTGTGTGCGTGCGTGCCATGTGTACAATGTACTCACCCATTGCAGAGCTTTCCCCACAGCATCCAGATCCAGCCCCACACTGGGCTCTAAGGAAGGAAACCTCTCTCTCGAGCATCTCTATCCTGGTGGCCAGCTGCTGAACGGTGTTGGCCGCCGGGCAGCCGCCGCATGCTGCTTTGGGGATGTTGATGCGGTGTGTGAACGTTACCTAGCATGGAGAACAACACTTTATTTAGATTAGGTTAGCCTTCATTGATCCCTGTGGTGGTTACAGTATAGCCATGTGAGCGATGCATACTGTAGAAGCATACTGTGGGGAGTCGGTCTGCATAGACTCTTGTTCAATCTGTAATGACTAGGTGTGCGGTCCATTAACCACTTAAAGCCTATACGTGGTTGACGAGGGTCCCCCAAAAGTCTATCCTCGGTCCCCTTCTTTTTCCTTCTTCATTTTATATTGATAATTTCATTTCCGGTGAATGTTCGCCTATTTTGTCCGGTAAATTTACCTATTATGACGTGCCCCGAACAGGGACCCTCGGGTTCATGTGATTAATAAAGCCGCAAAAATCGCAATGTGGCGCTCAGTTCAAGAACAAATCGTTAACTTAATTGCCTTTTCATGGCACCGAATGTTGTATGTTGATGTTATTAATATTCCCGCTACAAAGCAGATGTTGGGTAACACAGAATTGGTGGTCTGGCACGCTGCCCAATGATCCTAGCCCTGCACTACTTAACTGTATAGCACATTACACTGGTTCCTGACAGCCAGAGAGTGAGTGAACTCATACGGTATGCAGCGACGGCTCCAGAAAATTGTGACTGACGGTGGGAATCTTGGTTTACATAGAAGGCAGTCAATTGGGCTTGTTTTGAGGGGGGGGGCTAAGCCTCCACCAGAGTGGGCTAAAGCCCCCCACTGGAGCAGTCCCTGACGGTATGTAGCGTCACCTATCATAACGAGACAAAAAAATCCTTGGGTGATGTCAATGAGTGGACAGAAATATCTCTGCTGCTTCAAACTGCCGCACAAATGCCCGTGCACACCGCAGTCTCCTTAAAACATTGATACTGGATTTGTGCACAATCAAACGAATGCATAGACACAGGTCTCCCTTAAATGTGTGAAACTGATCTCAGTCCTTCAGTAAATACTGTGCAACCACTAGATGATGGTCTGACTATAATGCTGTATGATGACTGTTTGAGCAATCCTGAAATAGAAATATGAGACGGATGAAGGGCACACGATAAGCTGCTGATGTGCTGTCCGCCCACTATGCCATGTGGGAATCCAATTCCTTTCACTCTTAATAAAGTGAATGCTTCTCTGCTTAAAGAAAGGAAATTCTCCGCGTCCATGTTTTATCATAATCAAAAATCACTGTATTCCAGGAATGGGTACAAAGCAGCTCTTGGTTTGTACCCATAAAAGGTGTTTGGGGCTTGATTGATTTGTTGAATGTTTCGTTGACAATTTAAAAGTGCAGCAGTAGTACGAACACAAAAGCAAAATGGATTAACCACAAAACCAAAGCCTTATTGTGGTCAGGACATGGTTATTATTATATTATTGTGGTCAGGACACGGTTGCAAAATCTCACTCACCTTCAGACACGGCGAACACATTTGAGGGGTGTCTAATTGAACCTACTGTACATTCCCACGTTTCGTGAAAATGAAATCCGTTCTTGATTTTGACAGACCTTGACTTTGACTTTGCCCTTTCTGACATACATTCTAAAATCTGAATGACGGACCGATTACAATATCCTACTGTACGTATTGAAATAGTTCCTTCTATCCACAGCAATGCATGGTTGGCCACAACGTTGCTGACCTTGTTCCTTTTTACTTTTTCTCTATTATCGTAGTGTTTTTTATAAAACGGTGAAAATGAATATACTCTTGTACAAATTGCCTCTGCTGCAGGCAACTTCATGGGATGAGCTGAACATTTTTCAACTCACGCTACGATAGTGCCCTGAGCGAGAAGGTAGCGCAAGAGCGACAAAACCATAAGTCTGGGCTTTCCATTGACTTCATTCTTAGTGCTTTAAAAGCGTTTGTAGCATTCGTGTTACCCTACCATGCTTGCCCTTCGCCTTCGGCTTACAAGGAAGCTGAAGCTTTAAATTGATTGAATTTTTCACAGTGACAGCATATCTTAATCGCCCTTTCCTAAAAATCAAAAAGTGACATTGCTTCTCTTTCGATTTTCATCCTAGAGTACATGACAAGGCTCCTTTCTTTGTGTTATTACAGTGCGGGAAAAATAGTACACATCACAGCATGACTCGGAAGTACTCGGAGTTGAAAACTAAAACTGCACGGTCTCTCTGCATTTGATGTACGTATGTGATTACCTTGCTTAAAGTCGCTCTGGATAATACTGTCTGCTAAATGGCGAAATTGTAAAAAGGGGAAATATATTATAAATATACACAGTATATATATATATATATATATATATATATATATATATATATATATACACACACACACACACACATATACATAAATCTTGGTGCCTGTGTCTCAAATTAAATGGACATGGTATGAGGTGTCTATACTACAATGACAAAATAAATCACAGCAGCTTCAGCTGTAGTCCCAGATCAATAGTCATCAGCCCTCACCACACCAGTCCGTCTGCCTCCTCCATCATAAGGGAGCCCATGCTGGATTAAACCACGGCATGAATAACATCATTACTGAGTCATAATCGTAATGCCATGATGTAGCTCATCTTTGTGCTTGTGCCACCCTGTGCCTCTCTATATCCGGACGAATACTGTCAAGTGGAACAGAAGTTAAATGCATCAGATCTACCTGGCTATCAGCGTCCACCGTCTGCTCGGTGTATTCTGTGGGTCCACTTGGTCCAGTCGGGTCCTCCATAGCCGGCGTGGAGCCCAGTTCAGCACGGGGACCTTAAAGAGGAGAGGAAAGATCTTTCACTACATGAAGCCTATAGCGTCCCTATGCTGGCCTTGTTATAATAGGCGACCCTGTGCTGTCCTTGTTATAATAGCCGAACGCATCAAATGTTCTTCAGCCATATTTTGTCATCAAAGATTGATGAAAATAGGCTGAAGTATACAGTAGGGGGTTGTGAGCTTGTACGTCTGGTTTCGGAGGGAGAAACGAGGACAGACCCTCGAGGGACTATACAAGACAATGCAAGATAAAATGTCAACAAACGATAACATCTAAAGTGAGACTCATTAGGATTCACTTGGATGGGCAGTGGAAACAATCACCTGAGGCCAGGGGCATGGAGGAGTCCAGGTCCACCGAGCACAGGGACTCCAGTGGCACGTTTATGTTGTACACGTGATTGAAGACCATGGGCTGCTCCCTCAGCGTCTGATTGGCTGGGCCAGATGAGGAGGAGAGGTCGTCCATCGCCTGCCTCCTCACTCGGGTGGTACGCACCAGCTTGCTGTCTCCCGGTGGTGCGGCGCTGCAGCAAACCGCCTGTAGGAATTGTACAAAAATGATTAACCCATTCTGACCCGAGATCAGATTCATACGAGGTTTTCCACCGGACACACACTGGTCTGATGAACCCATTCTGACCCGAGATCAGATTCTAAAAAATGTCAGTCGTTCTTCGATTTTTCAAAAATAGCAGACCTACAAGCTCGTATCGCGCCACTCGGTGGCGCGATATGAGCTTGTAGATCTGCTATTTTTCGATAGCTAAAGCATAACATGATGCTGACACCAAAATGGGTGCCCGGTCAGAATGGGTTAATGCTTAGACCCTAAGAGCTCAATTATGAACGTCATATAGTATGACATATAATATGACAGATTTTAAGAGATGGGGGGGCGTGGCCAATGTCATATTGCAATTATGAGCACGGTAAGATGCGCTTTCCGACACCCCGTGGCGTGGCGTGTGCAAAACGGCCTTGAATTAGTCATGGGTGTGTTTAGGGGCGTCGCCGCCATCCACCCATTCAGCATGTCCGTACCATTCACTTTAACAGTCAGCTGATCTCACATACGATATGCACCCTTTGCACGCTTTGCTTTAATAGCAATTTTCTTTACTATAAAAATTATCCCAAAAGAAGCGCATATAACAGGGGTCTGCAACCTATTTTAAATGAAGTGCCATGTTTTTATTTTCTAGATAGTGAGTCTGCCATATCAAGATTAACTTTATGACACCACATTAAAATTTCCAACATATTTTGATTGTCCACAAATATATAATATGCATTTAAGAGGTGGTCAGACCCAGGTGTAATCGGTATGAGTGTTTTTAGGTCAAGGGGCTTAATAGCAAATTGCGCAAAGCAAATATAATTAACATATGGACACTCCCCCAATGCTAAAATATGCAGGAACGTGGTATGCCATATGTGTGTGTGCGTTCAACACGGCTTCCATAATACGAAAGGGCGCAGAGCGAGGCCACATTCTGTATTACCGCATGGTTTTAGTCATACTATATGACGTTCATAATTTAGGTGTGTCTCTCTATCTACAGTACTGTATATTTAGACAGGGGTTCCATACAGATCTTTTTTGGCAAGGGACCCAACAATGCATATTGAAAATATCTGTGTCAACAATATTTAAGAGGAAATGTGTATCTTCCACTTTTGGGCAGACAGTGACAACATAAGTTTCAAGACTAACATTTGAATAGAGCTCTGCTTGAACAATTCTAAATGCAAACCTGTACGCTATTCCCTTCATTTTCACTATGGAGCCTAATCACCATACCTTATTAACAAAGTCAACATATCCCCAATTACTCCTTTGGTAACCGTGGTAACCTTGGATTGATTACATTTGAGTAACTATTACAAAATAAACAGTATATAAAACTAAATAGCCTTAATTATCCCCCCTGGGAGATTGGGATTTCAACCCTGACTTTGTGCATGTGTGTGTGTGTGTGTGTGTGTGGGGGGGGGGTGTGGGGGTGTGTGTGATGGGGGGGTTACTAGGTGGATCAGCATCATATTTCTGGGTGGCAGCGAGCCAAGAACAAAGGTAATATTATTTAATTCATAATCGCAGAGCAATGGTCCCTCCCAGGGACACCAGAATGCATCCTATCGGATGAACATCCTGCCAGGAACTGGCCTTGGAGGCTAACGTGATAGGGTAGAGAGAGGTGAGAATGAAATAACAAATATCAAATAAATAAAATAAGAGTCTGATACTGGAAATTTGCACTTGGTCCAGCTGAGTTAACACAATGGATGTATAATGAACGTACAATCCATCAGCAATGAATATTATGCATTCTGATTCAAGTGGCACTTCCTGGAGGTAAACATTACCACCTCTCTCTCTCTCTCCATTACAACCTGAAAACCTTGAAATCTAATGTCCTTTCAGAATTTGAATGTCAGATTAGAAAGATTTAGTTGTATTTGTCCGAGCGGCATGGATTCTGCCATCCTTTCAGAAAATCCAACCTTGAGCCTCTAGAGACTCTATATTGCTCGAAAAATGGGACAAATGGACTGAATTTTGAACCTAACAAGATGACACATTATGATACATTATGAACCCCTGCACTGTAACTGTGAATAGAATAGAATCTGAAAATAAAAAGTAAAGTAAGTAAATGGAAAAAGTAAAGTAAATGAAAAAAGAACATCTCAAAAACAGACTATCTGAACATAGGTAGGTGGTAGGACTCTAGAACCTTTTTGTCTTTCTTTCATTAAAGTCCCAAAACACAGATATAATGCGCTGATAAATGGACAATATGTTGCCTTTCCTGAACGTTATTTAAGTAGCCTATGTCTTATTGTCTCCACCAGGCCGAAGGCATGGGGGGAGAGTATGTTTTGCACTCCGTCCGTCCGTGTGTCCGTCTGTGTGTGTGTCCGTGAGCAGCTAATCTCGGCCACCGTTAACCCGGTCGATGCCAAATTTTGCACACACACTCCAACGATGAACCTCTGCCCCAAACTTTCCAGAACGGCCTGTTATACCGCCACCAGGAGGCCGCTTTGTGCAAAACAAGTTTTTGCACAGTACACCTACAGATTTTGTCCAAACATCGCGCAAATTGGTACACAGTCTCTCTAGAGCCATTCAACGAAACCGGTCTTTCAGATTTCTCAGACTCCATCCTGATTGGTTAAGATTGGCTTCCAAAGTTCACAGGAGTGCTCAGTTTCAAACAAAATGCTGCAAATCATGAACACATCGCGTGATTTCCGTGAAATTGTGCACGCACATTCCCACTAGGCTGAGGAAGAAATGCCACATGAACAATTTCAACTCAGCCTCAATAAGGTGGCGCTATAACTGGCCGAAAAGTGTTTTTACCTCTAACTGCACAGATCTGTGGATAATTTACTTTTGTTGCCCTTTTATCCAACCACCAGATGAAGGCAAGCTGCAATGTCCTACATTCCTATCCTGGTGGAGACCTGTGCCCAGAAGGGCACTTTTTCTAGTCTTCTTCTTCTTTCGTGTATCATCCTCAAATGTCCAACTCAGTATCGAGTAGCCACGCCCTTGTCTCTGGTCCCACGTGGAAGAGGCCGGCCTCCAAAGGAGGTCTGTACAGGGGGCAGGTGTTAACTATGTGCTCGGCAGACTGCTCAGGCTCGCCACACTCGCATGCTGCACTGTCCGCCAAGCCCCACCTCTTCATTGCTGATTTGAAGCAGCCGACTCCAGTACGCAGTGGGTTCAGTAGGGTCCACTGCCGGCGTGGCAGGTCCTCTCCCTCAACGCCATCACCCGAGTCACAGATGTAGTGGTGCATACGGGAGGGCCTAGAAAACTCCCACTCCTGCTTCCAAGATTCCGCCAGCCATGCACTGGGGGATAAGTCCTCCCGGGATGGAACGTAACATTGTGCCGCCTTGTTGTAGGGGTGACGGGGACTTGAGTCTGTTTGGAGGCTCTATTTCCACCGTAGTGTTGTGCAGGATATGCCAGTTGTGTATCTTGGCTTTCCTTGCTAGCTTGATGGTAGCAGCCTCTCGTCGGAGGCCGACCGGTGCAATTCCTGTAAGGAGCTGGCAGGTATAGGGCACAGGAGTGGGCTTCAGGCAGCCAGTTATGGTTCGGAGCCTATGTCTTATCACAATCTGACCTGAGATCAGATTCATACGAGGTTTCCACTGGACACACACTGGTCTGATTAACCCATTCTGACCTGAGATCAGATTCTAGAAATGTCAGTCGCTCTTCGATTTTTCAAAAATAGCAGACCTACAAGCCACTCGGTGGCGCGATATGAGCTTGTAGATCTGCTATTTTTCAATAGTTAAAGCATAACATGATGCTGACACCAAAATGGGTGCCCGTTCAGAATGGGTTAAAATACCCACCCATGCACCAGTGGAGCTGCATATTCAAATCCTATTTGTCAATTTAATCACTTTAAGCAATCCTTGTGTTAAGTCAAGATATTAAAGTATGGTTGATTACACATTCACTGGAACGTTAATGCCATTTCCAAGGGTCAGTTTAGCAGGGAATGTATTTCTCCATCTAAAAATCAGTTGAAAATTACTCTGGGCAGGCTATAATGCTAGCAGAAGATTTTTCCTGAGATAGGAATAATCACAATGTATAGAGACAATAATTACACTAAGCACTTAAAGACATCCTTGAAACCTTTGCACAACGTTTCCATCATAGCTCTCGCCTACACTATGTGGCATCTGGATACAGTTGTACAGACTACAGTACATACAATCTACAATAGCAACTACTGTAGCTGGACAAAAAAAAAGACTGCCTTGTTGATTCTTGAAAATAGTTTTTTGCCTTGCCTTAATTGCCATAACTTTCCTTTCCCAGAATATCACAGCCAGTGCATTTGTGCACAAGAACACGTTTCCTCACATCCAGCGGTGTTCTAAAGGAATGCTGTATAAACTAAAATTACATTCTGTCTTTTTTTGTATGACTTGTTTGTATTTGATCTGGCTGAGGGCTCCAAATCCCACCACCTTTTCAGCTATGCTTAAAATGCAGCAAGCAGCTGGAAGGTGGTCCCAACCATCCCATGCTCTGATATTGCAATTAGCTATAGCCTTATACAGTACTACTTATACACTACATTACTAAATCAGTCATTAATTCCAGGCACCTTAGCAGCACAAATTGCTCTTGATGTGTACCATAGTTTGCTATTTGTAATTAGCATTTAGTTTTGCATTTATATTGTAGGTTATTACTTATAAAAGCGATTGCCTTCTCAATGAGACTCACCTGGTTAAATAAAGGTTAACATTGCATATTAATGGACATGACATATGAATGTAACGTAAATACACCGGATTTAGCAAAGATGCTGATGCTCTCCGATGTTCTCAATGTTCTCTTCTGCATCAGGGCTCACTCATCTGAACCAAAATGGCTGGCGTGTTAAGTGGTCAGTGGGTCCAACCGACCATGAAGCCCCCAGAACGGCTGTCCAACGTTAAAGCTGCCACTACCTGCTGGCCAAAAACTGGAACTGAAGCACGTTCATGGAGGTGGACGTAACGTGCGTCAACCCTGACCTCAAATTTGAGAGCGCTCTCAACTTCCGCTCGCTCGAGCCATTGAGTTATAAATGTCTTCCGGGTGCTTCAAAACGCCACTGAGCAACTGAAATCCCGAATCCCGGTCCAACTCTATGAGTGGGTCGCATGCCTTTTCTTTTTTTTTGTCTCTTATAATTTTTATCCCACGATTTTGTAACCCATTTTTTCACCCAGTGTCAATTATCTAATGTAATCCTGGGCGTTACACTTCCTCTGCCAACCTGGGGGGGGGCAGCGGACTGACCTCATGCATCCTTCTATGCATGAGTAGTCCAAGCTGCTTCTTTTCACCTGACAGGGGAGAGTTTTACCGGCCGGACGTAGTGCGTGGAAAACACGTTATTCCAACCAGTTCCTTTCCCCTCCATCAGGCGCCCCGGCTGGCCAGAGGAAGGTAGTTTAGAGACCAGGATTACTGCATGTTTTTTGTGAGGGTACCTACCCTAGGGGACACGGGGAGAACATGCAAACTCCACACAGAAAGGCCCTTTCGCCAACCCCGCCTCGGGTATGGGCACTGATAACGCGGAGGAGAGGACACGCCCCCAGCGGGAATCGAACCCAGGACTTTCTAGCTGTGAGGCAACAGCACTACCCTCATGCCTTTTCAGAGCATGCCTTTTGAGAGCATGCTTATTTTAATGATCAATCAATCGGTTGTGTTCCACTATGGATCAACTAGTGTACTTTGAGTACTTATTTATTGGTACCACTTTTTAATATTAATGTTATATTATCATTAAAACCTGAGTTATTTGGGGGCCCACTTGCTATACCCCCTGGGCCCACCAGTGGGCCTCGGCCCACAGGTTGAGAACCAGTGCAGCAGAATACAGCGTGTACCTTCCAGGTGTACTGTAACTGAACCAACAAACTGGTCAGCAATTTTAGTTCCCCTGAACAAAGAATAAGAAAACAGACAGACAAAACAAAAAAACACTATTGTCCTTTAGAACAAATTAGTTTGTTAATTCCAGAAGGAATTACTTACTGTGTGTATAGCCTAGATTAATTATGTTAGCATAATTAATGTGCAGACTACTGGGGATTAATACTACAATTAATTTGGACGTGAAATGTTGTAAAATTAGTCGTTGTACATAACCGTGTATACCGTTTCCCTCAGATCAGGACAACATGTGAGTTTATCGCATCATGTATTCCAATGTCAATGTCAATACTCTTCGTTCTTTTCCATATCTGACAACAAGGTCAGATAGAATGTCAGAGGTTAAACGGTTCCAATATTGTGAATCTAATAGCAAAATAAAATGAAAACAAAGATCTAAAACGTATTGTTGAGGGAACATACAGTAAGTATCCTACTGTATCTGCAGGGTACCTGTATAGTGTATAGTATAGTATGGAATATGCATCTCCAGTACACCATAGCACTTCATCAAACATGTAGTTGTTGCCAGCGTGCCTGAGGCAAGCATGCATCATTTGGAGCACAGACAAATTCCTATGGGCTAAATTAGTGACTTCTGAGGCTCCTGGACCAAAAGTGACAGAATAAAGGTAACTAAGGACAACAATAATGAACAGTCCATTCATAATTGTACAGTGGCATGCATGGCTGTTACCTGCAGCGCCAGAAGCAGTGTCAGAGACGGCGTCCAGCCTGAGGCAAGCCTGGCGGCCCGGCGGCGCTGCTCTAGCGGTGGCATGGCTGGGATGCAGCTCTCCTCACCACTGAGCCTGCAAACGAGAGAGAAGGAAAGAAAGATGGAGATAAAGTAGTCGTGCCTATCATGCATAAATACAACTGCACGTGTGCTAGGATCACTGTGAAAATAAATGGTGCATGGTATATAGTGCATTTATCCAAAGGGCTTTACATATATGCATTACATTCACCCATCAATGCAGGCGGAGGAAACCATGCAAGGCATGCACATCGGGAGCAATTAGGGGTTCAGGTCTTGCTCAAGGACACTTCGACAATAACTCTGGGGGAGCCCGGGTTCAAACTGGGAACCTTGTGGCTCCCATCCGGCCACTCTACCCCTGAGACAGGGGCCGTGAATGTGTGTGTGCGTGCGTGCGTGCGTGCGTGCGTGTGTGCGTGTGTGTGTGTGTGTGTGTGTGTGTGTGCGTGCGTGAATGTATATGCATGGGGAGAATCAGCTACAGTCCTATCATCAGCTTAAATGCCTGAGATGCAGAACAGTAATTAGTTTATAGGACAAAATCACTCTGCCAGGGATTAGGAGACTGGCAAGACCAAACATTTGAGGGGGAAGAATGTGGACATATCGTGCAGAGTGAGTGTTGATACTGTAGATGGATTCCCAACCGATATCTTAGTCTTTAGTCGATACGTATATTGTCCATTATTAGGTATTTTGGGGCGAATTTGCAATGTGTCCTGATTTGGAACCACTTTCACCCTGAGTCCTTATTTTGTGGGACTAGGTAAGGGGCCATATTCATCTTGCAACAGATATTGAACTGATGTCTAAATGGTTATGAGTGGATGCCGCCTCCTGTATGTTTTTCTATTGGGTATTTGTAAAAGTCTACCTTGTTTTCAGTATTTCACTGAAATGCTCTCACATACCATCCGTCCGTTTCTTTCTGTCCTTCCACTGGTTCATACACCCCGGATTACATCACAATCCATTTATGTTAAATGACCTCGTCTCATATTATCTCCTTGAGTACTGCATGGGCTCATAACAGAAGCAATGAGGTTCTTTTTAAGGAGAGTAATTGTGACAGGTGGATGTTAACGGTTGATTGAGAGAAGTTCTTGGACCGTGAATATACTGTAGCCTTCAGGGGAGCCATTTTAACTTCTCATGTTTTGTCACTTTTACATTGAGCAGTCTTCTCTCTATGAACTACCTAATATTAAAATTGGAGACATCCAGGGAGTGATGCATTTCAGTCATGAACAAAGAGTCATGAGCACAGAACATCAGCATTATGACTAAAACCGTGGAGAGCGCCTGGGCCGTGGCTCAGCGGTCCAGGCACCTTGGCTGGTAATCCAGTCTGGCAGTGTGCCGCGGGTTCGACTCCCGATCCCGACGACCTTTGCTGCATGTCTTCCCCCCCATCTCTCTCCCCATTTCCTGTCAGCCTACTGTCTGTCTGTCCCTCCATAAAACATATAAAATAAAGGTGAAAGCCACAAAAAAAAAACATTAAAACCATGGGGAGCGCACAAGATTTAGAGTTATGAGCCACTTTTGTCGGCCCGTAAACAAGGAAGTGAACGGCAGTGTGCATGCGCGAAACCGGTCTAGGATCACTGAGGAAGGAAAGGCCTTGATGATACCTAACCAACTATCCCCGTCACACACCCTATAGGCAAGCCCCCAGGTCACCGTGACATCACGTGACATCAGACCCCATATATGGTGCCCAGGTCATTGTGATTTTATTTAGTTTTATAACACTCTGGTGAGCTGGTGATATGGTGATAATAGCTCAGCTATATATGGAACTGTGAGGTCAGAGGTAGAGATTTTGTCCAGTGAGTCATTGTTATGACGTCACCATGTCAGATATATCCATATGGAATCAGTGAGGTCAGTTTGTAAAGGTATTGAACAACCCATATATGGAGATATACTGTACACACACACACACACACACACACACACACACACACACACACACGCACACGCACACGCACGCGATTGGTTGTTTCAGTTAAAGGACCTATAACATAAAATTCAACTTTTTCTATTTCTTTTGTGTTTTTGGGGCTCCCATGTGTGTTTTCTATCCCCACAAATAACCAATTTTGAACAATCAGGCCTTCATGTCATATGGGTGTTTTAATGGAAATTGCTCTCAGGAACAGCTCGGCTGATTTTGGCCTCATCGTGATGTCATCAATGTCACCCTACTTTGTATAATTCCTCCTCTTCTTCAGTCTTCAGTTCCAAATTTGCATTTCCACTTTGTTTACAATGTCCACCATTGTTGATTTTCCAAGCTGGCATGGAATGGAAACAAGCCTGGTTTTATCTAGCATCAGTATTATAATGACTCAAATATTAAATAATGTGCATATCAGCACCCCCACCACCGCAGGACATTGTGGTACTGCAGCTAAAACTGCTTTCAAAGTCCAGAAATAAATGACAAGGCCTGGTTATATCAGAGTGGTGATTGAGGCTCAAACCATTAGAAATAACTTTGAGGGACATAGACCATATGATTATTAAATATTAAAAGCAGTTTTAAAATGCATGTTATTTGCGCTTTAAACAATATGGCATCAGACGTAACAATTACCATCAAGGGTGACGGTTCTTGCACAAAATTAAGGAAATTAAATACG
Source organism: Protomyctophum parallelum (assembly GCF_964188405.1). Classification (NCBI taxonomy): domain Eukaryota; kingdom Metazoa; phylum Chordata; class Actinopteri; order Myctophiformes; family Myctophidae; genus Protomyctophum; species Protomyctophum parallelum. The sequence continues at coordinate 40,079,482 of NC_139709.1, read as the reverse complement.
TTATTCAACCCTTCAAACCATGTGACTTGGATCGGATGTACAGTATACTGTAGATACATTGTTCTGAATCATCTTTTCTGTTTACCTTAAATATGTATGACTAAGGAGAAGATGTGAAACATTATGCATGTATGAGTACACCCACGTATCACGGGCATGCAGAGTATGTTTTTACATGACTGTGTATTTGTGTTGTTCAAGTATGTGCAACCGAAAAAGCCATATAAATAATGGAGACACATGGTATATTACAAGACATCCACGGGGGGAAAAGAAAACCAGCGAAGTGTTACAATCTGCCTCACTTCACACTACATCGCTAATGCTTTTATCAATGACTTTGGCCTTCTTGGAACTGTGTACATATAACTCTCAAACCCCACCTTCTCTTCATAAGTTGCTGCAGAGATAGAGAAAATGGTTCACAAGCCGTTTACTGTAGCTGGTGAAGTCAAAGGAATGAGGAGCATAATGAGGAAAGAATGAGATGGACATAGCCAACCGGAACCTTCTTTTGCTCAGTCATTCGGACAGCACCAGCTTGGCCAGCTAATGGAGCCCCAGCTAGAGAACCGACTGATGACATGACCATGTTGTAGACGAATGGCACCACACCACTTTCTTGCTCATTTGCTGCGACATAGCCCTACATGAAATGAAACCGCTCTCTGGGCCATTTGTCGCCACACTGTATTGCAATTTGAACCACGGCTATAAAATAAATATGTTTTCCACTTTTAAACTTTTAAACTTCGACATATAGACAGTGGTCTTTCCCTTCATGTGCCAAAGCCGTGGAGAAAAATGCACTGTGGAGAATTCCTGTGGACAGCTTACTAAGCATCTGCCTTCAAGGCATCATTTAGCATACCTATATCATTAACTTAACACTATATATAGCCCTAAAAGCTCCAGTGATGAAGTTTGAAAGGGACTCAGAGTCAAAGAAGCTCTTCCTACTTTCAGTCATTGGGTCATGAATCATGATGTAGGCTGATGCCCACCAGCGTTTCATGTGAGAGGATCTTTTTCATGGATCTTCATGCAATTAAAGACGAGGCTGGCGAGCCCACTCAGTCAGAATGAACAAAAACTTGCTCTAGGCTGAAGGCATTAAGAACGATAGTTACAATGACTCTGTTTTTTTTCTCCAAGAGAGAGCACATAAGCTAACAGATTATGTGGGATGATACACGCACGCACGCGTACACACAAATATATACAGTACACACTAGAAAATACAGTAGGCTACAGCTCTATAGTGTATTGTACACCCACTTGTACTTACGGTACACATGCGCACACGCACACACACACACACACACACACACACACACACACACCAGTGCTCCAACATATAACGCATATAAACAGACACTAGGGTCTCATGTATCAAGAGCTCATTTTAATAGCAGTCCACCTCCTCGCGATCGTAATTAAGGCTCAGTAGAAAACAAAATAGCTCCATGATCTTTAAGCTACAAATGTGTGCAAGGAGAGATATAGAGAGAGACAGAGAGAGGGGTGGGCGGGGGGCGATGGAGAGAGATAAGTGTGTTCCTGTTTACGCACAGCTACGTGATGTGTTACTTTGTAGCTTGCCTGCTATTAAAAGTGACAGCACTGGGAATCAACATTGTGTCACTTCACGTCACCCAGTGAATTTCTTGAAGGAAACTGTATAGCCGACGGTCTCGGCAACTCTGAGGTTAACCCATTTAGGCATGACGTCGAAAAAATAAAATAATCTTCTAAATCATGACAATTTTCTGAAAGATTTGAGGCACATTTTAACGATTTTTCAAAAATAGCAGACCTACAAGCTCGTAGCGCGCCACTCGGTGGCGTGCTATGAGCTTATAGATCTGCTATTTTCCAATAGCTAAAATATAACATAATGTTTAAAACACCAAAAGGGGTTCCCGCCCAAAATGGATTAAAATGAATCTGCCATGGTGCCACAAATTTACATTTCCAATTTCCTTTTTCCTTTGATGGGTATATGACTCAAAATGAGAAATGTGTCGAGAAGTCTATAAAGTTTATAATGTGTAAAAAAAAAAAGAAATTGCATAAATGAAGGCAATTTACACCAAGTAAAGTGTATTTGAGAAATGAATTCTGGCTGTTCGCACACTCTGCGCCACGATGGCACCACGGGGTAAGTGAGGTCTTTGTCCTGGAAGTATATGACATAATGATGAGCACTCTGTACACAAGTGTACAAGAGAGGCGATTATATACTGCATGTATGAATGTAACTACCTGGGGAAGTGAAGGAAATAAAACGTATATTTCTTTGCAATTTAACACACAAGCATAGCATTATTTCAGAGCCGTGGTCAATCGATTCGTAAATGTTTCCATGTTGTGTCCTCATTCAATTCCGAGTACTCCGTTTCCCTAAGTTGTGCGAGGACAAGTCAATATTGGCTTCACCTACTGTGAAATTATGCATTAATGGATTAACATCTCAGAGACTAATGCATGGCAAAATTCATTAATTTGATTTGTCTAGGTGTCTGAGGGACCGGTGGACTGAAATCAGAAGCCACTGGAAAGCATGCAGAATTGCACATGCGTACATTATGTTTGACAATACAAACACAAATAAACAGTAGACTGTTGAGTCGTTCAGTTGTTCCTGTTCACAGTAATGTGAGAATCACAGTACAGTGATTTAGTGCTGCGTATTGTAAAATTCAATTGTATTGATTCCCAGAGGGAAATGCTGGTGTCATAACAGCAACAGCAGAAAGAATGAAACACAAGTGAGGCAAGAGTAAGAGTCAAGTAAGGAAATAGGCGAGTGAGCTGTTCTAGAAATATCCAGTTCAAATCCAGTTCAAATCATCAGAGCCCAGTGTTGTGTGTCGACCTCATATTATCTCTGGGTTGACTCTGGCTGCAAAAACTTTGTTGAACGTCTTGACTCTTTTCTGTCCTCAGCCTTCAATGTAGTTGAGCGTGTAATTCTAACAAAACCTCAAGAACAAAACCTGTCAAGGATTGGCAGCTGGAAAAAAGTTCCACCAGGAACGTGTGAGGAATGATTTAGTCTTTTGGTCTCTGATTTGAGACCAGGAGACACAGTACCTTTGAATATGGTTTAATGCATAATGAATGGCAACGCTTTAAGTGCTCAAAGCGCTTTACAATGATTCATTCATTCATACAGCAGAGATGAAGCAGCGAACAGTCGACGACAGCGTCCTCACTTCCAACATTCACACACCAATGGCGGCAACCACTGGAGGCAATGTGGGTTCAGTGTCTTGCCCAAGGACACTTCGATATGTAGACAGGAGGAGCCGGGATTCGAACCGCCGACACACGGGTCATTGGACGACCTGCTCTATACCTCACATCCGCCCTAATATGCATAATATAATACATGTATTTCAGTTATATCTTAAAACAGACCAGTGAAGTCAAAAGACCATCTGAAAGTATTCCTATAGACTAGAGCACCGCACCGAAGTCTCATGTCACTTTCAGTAGAGGGCGCCAATAAACAGGTTCATGTATTTTTTTAATTTGATTTAATCCCCATTTTAGGTCGCTTCATATAAGAACCGTGTTTGAAAAATAAACCGACCACCCCGGCCTTTCTGTCAGGGGAGTGGCTGTGCGTCGTTAATGATGTCCATTCATATTTGATACAGCCAGTTTCTGGAGAAAATTGAATTAATGTGGCCGCAAAAGCCTTGAAACTACATATGAAGGCAATGTCGCTGCTAATATACGTCACGCCCAGCTGTCAACACATTGCGCTCCTGAGATTCCTTGTTGATGTACTGTAAGCTCAGCTGGTGGTGACTCGACTCGTACTAACCACGAAACATTACATATCAATAAAATCAAAATCAAAATCAAAATAAACGTAATTAACATTCAGTTTCTGTTGTGCAACGGGCAGATGCAGCAACCCCGCCTACCCGGAAATGTAGTCTCTGGGTTGTTTCTTCTAATATCCTTCTCTCATCAGCAGCTTGTGTTTAATGTAGGCTCCAGTCCAGCGATATGAGAATAGAATTTAAAAATGCACATAGTAATTACAATGACAGATTGATCCATTCTTAATCATGTTGAGAGTTCAGATAGTTATTTCAAAGTTAGAGGAACAGAGTTTGGGGAGAAACGTATTAGATGCCAAGCACTAACATTACCACAGCACCATGATGTGAAGATGCTGGTGATATTAACTGAATACAGAATTCCTACACTGTCAGAATCTCATCAGAAATCGTATGAGATTATTTCTACCAGCTGTATATCATATCCAAAATAGGTTGATAAGATCAAGAGCTCAGTACAGTATCTGCTCTCTGGGCCATTGTATCTGCATTAAATGACATGGTACAAACATTATTGATTAGAATCTGTAGTAACGGCGATTTTGGTTTTAACGTTGGTTGTTGTTTATCGTTTGTTTATGCATGGATATGTATGAGTACATGTGTACTCATGTGCGACTGCGCACGCACGCATTCATACAGGGAATACACATAGTCCTATAACTGCACATATTCCAGTAACATAAGATTTAAATCCCACTTGACATTTATACGTATACACACAGAGTAATAATAAAAGCGATTCAAGGCCTATGGCCTTGTGCCCACGCAGGCGAATGACAGTTGACACACACAGTAAAACAGTGCTCGCTCTCGTGTATTTTTTTCTTAAGCATAAACAAAACACCATGTTAGGTGTCTTTGAAATGTGACCTTTATGAGAAGGGTATAAATACGATCAAAAGCATGTTATGATCTGCCGTATCGGTGGAAATCCTGTTGATACAGTGCACAGCAATGTAGATAATGAACACAGGGGGTCAACTATACAAAGCACTGATCCTCCTCCTCACAGCATCAAATATGGACAGTTTGGTGATGTGTACAGTATAAAACCTACACAATAGGGACATGTAGGCTATAGGGTCATTCTGCTCATGTCAGCCATGTGAACAGTTTCTGTTGAACCTTGAA